>NC_056743.1:1725052249-1725102249 GCF_019279795.1 Protopterus annectens | reverse complement strand
AGAAACTTAAGGGACCAACAACTGCACCCAAGGAAAACCCAATCTGCAGCCCATACATTGACTAATAAGATGTGCTTCCTGCAAACTCACAGTCCTGAAAGCCTTGTGCTGTGACCCGGGCTGTCTCCCCTCCTGATATCTAGAAACTTAAGGGACCAACAACTGCACCCAAGGAAAACCCAATCTGCAGCCCATACTTGGACTAATAAGACGTGCTTCCTGCAAGCTCACAGTGTAGGTGATAGCCTACAATTAAGTGATTTTGGTGTATTTCTCAGTGAATGTCGTTTTTAAACCCATTGTTAAGGGCCAGCACACCCGTGGTATTTCCCCCAGGCTGTTTCACGTAATTTTTTCTTATTTATATCCATCCTTAATTCCTAACTAGGATAGCCGCAGTGGTACAGCGGTAGCATTCTTACCTCACAGCAAGAGGTTTTCCTGTTCGATTTTCGACTGGAGTGCCTTCTGTGTGGAATTTGCATGCCCTCCCCATGGTCGAGTGGCCTTCGAAAGACATGCGTGAATGGCCACACCTTCGCTGAAGGTTGGATTTCGGGCTGGCAACTCGGCACTATAAAAATCGACTGCCAATCATTAGCAGACTGGAGTTCTACTGTGGCAACCCCTAACTGGGAAAAGCCGAAAAGACAAGCAAACAAATTTAATTCCCATCTAGGGTGAATCCATGTATTTCTTAACTTTGGCCACTAGATGGCAGCAGAACCTTGAACATATAAGCTCCTATGGTCCCTCAAATCTCAACTGGTAAAACTAATTTCACCGATCCTAGTCTGAATTGAATAATTTTGCATCTCCCCAAAACAAATAAAGGTGGCAAGAAGGTAGGAAGACATACAGCTAGTCAGGATAATATAAATCAGCAGAACCTAGGATATACACTCTCCTTTGGTTTCATCAATCTCAGCTGTTAGAACCAAATTCCCAACAAAGCTAGTCTGAGTAGAATACATAAGTAATTCCCCAAAAAGGTGGCAAGAAGTAACTCCCTTCTACTATAAAGGCAAAGAGGCTTACAGCTAGTTAAGCTAATCTAATACAATTTGTAGCTTTCAGCACAGTACTGTGTACAGGAAACTGCCTACAAATAAGTACCTTTTTTCCTCTGAAAACTAGAATGAGAAGAGGACCCACCTTGCATTTCTTATAAAAATACTGGCCAGATAGTGCCACTAACCTTAACAAATACCTGCAGCATATCAATTCAAAGCTGATAGTCTCTTGATAGGCAACCACGAAGTAGCGCCATATCTGAAGATAAACACCTCCCTCTCCTAACAAGTGACGTCCCATCAATTAATCTAGAGAGTTTTTCCCTCCCCCAATTCAACTATGTCACTCTCCCACCTTCCTCCCCTTTTATTCTAACCAAACCTACAAATACAGGTTAGGACCTGTGGCACCATTTTTGAAAATTATCATCTGCGCAAGCAGTCTTATCCCTCGGTCCTCTGCATGGTGTGCTGTCCGTAAGTGTGCTCTTACTGCACTTCTGTGTTTATTTATGCATTGTAGCATGTGATTAACAGTAAATAATTAGATTTATTACTGGATTTATTTGTGCATTGCGACAAGTAATTATTAGTTATACTAGATGCGGCTCTGTGTGTACTTGAGCATTGTAGCAAGTGACTAATAGCTAGAATAGATATCAGAGCAGGCACTGTATGGATTTATTTGCTACAACTCGATTGAGTTTAACGGTATTCATCTAAGGACTTGTGTGAATAACCCACGTGGTGTGCTACTTGCTTTCTGTAGAAGATAGAGTAGAAGCAAGAGTAGAAGCTATACACACAGGTACAGAGCTTTTGGCGTTATTGCGCTGCAAAAGCTGGCCTTTCCTTTTTCATTTTATTTTAAGTGACACTAAAATGTTTTTTGTGTTACTAATATATGCTTTAAATCCACACTTCATCAGGAATAGAAGCTATATAGTCAGGCATGGAGCTCTGAGCGTCCTTGTGCTGCAGAAGCTAGCTTTCTCTTTTAAACAACTCTGGGAAATGTATTCCTCTTATTTTTAGCAATGCTAGATTAAACTTTACATCCATGACTCAACAGAAATAGTAACTAAATAGTCAAGAACAGACCTTTCAGCATCTTTGCGGTGTGGAAATTAGCTTGTTTCTTTTGAGTAATACTAATGTTTGTTTTTCTTTTTGGCTTTTCCTGGTAAGGGGTCGCCACAGCGGAACTCCGGTCCGCTGATGATTGGCAGCAGATTTTTATGGTGCTGAGTTGCCAGCCCGACGCCTAACCTTCAGCGAAGGTACGCCCATTGACGCATGTCTATCGGAGGCCACTCGACCGTGGGGAGGACATGCAGACTCCACATAGAAGGCACTCCCCCACACACTAGCTGAGAATCGAACGGGAGAACCTCTTGCTGTGAGGCAACAATGCAACCGCTGTACCACCATGGCTCTACAGCAACTCATTGAGCATACTATATATACTCACTACTGTGTTCTAAAAATGCTAATACCCTAGTACATGTGCTTCTGTGGTAAAGATTTAACTAGTGCTTTCTAATAAGAAAACGTGTAGGCTATAATATGAAGCTAAAGCTTTTCAGCTTAGCAGAGAAATGTCAGCAAGGTCAGAGTAAATAAAACTGAAAAATATCAGCGTTAGATACAATTTATCAAGTATTAGTCTTTCAAGTAATACAAAAAAACGAGTTGCTGTAGTTAAGGTATAAGCTTAAAATTTCTGTGCTAAGTTTTGTTTTCTTACCTACTACATCCTTTTTTTAAACTGAGTACATTGGTTAGTGATTTTCTGTGTTAAGCTCACCTAAAATGGGATCTTAAAGCAATTATCAAGCAAGAATTTTGGAAGGTTATTTATACTGTCCTACTTCTCAACCAGTAATATGTTTTTTAAATGTTTCTTAGTATAAATATTGTAAGGTGACTTTTTTTCTTTTAGTGGACACCTATACACGTGCTTATTGAAGGCATATCATACTGTATGAAGCACACAGTCGGGGTTTCTTGAGTTTAACAGTTATAAACCTTTGATTTTGTTTGCATTGCTTCTCACACACCACACAGCCACTTACTTGCACCCCACCCTAACAACTTTCTTTCCCAGTCCAGTGAACATTTTAATTAAGTAGCCTTTATAGTGTTTTTTTCTCTCTTTGTTTCTCTTCCAGCTTGAAAGCCTTATGCTGTGACCCAGACTGTCTCCCCTCCAGATATCTAGAAACTTAAGGGGCCAACAACTGCACCCAAGGAAAACCCAATCTGCAGCCCATACTTGGACTAATAAGACGTGCTTCCTGCAAGCCCTCAGTGTAGGTGATGGCCTACAATTAAGTGAGTTTGGTGTATTTCTCAGTGAATGTTTTTTTTAAACCCAGTGTTAAGGGCCAGCACACCCGCGGTATTTCCCCCAGGCTGTTTCACCTCATTTTTTTTATTTATATCCATCCTTAATTCCTAACTAGGGTGAATCAGTGTAGTTTTTATTTTGGCCACTAGATGGCAGCAGAACCTTGAACATATAGGCCCCTATAGTCTCTCAAATCTCAGCTGTTAAAATTAATTTCAGCGATCCTAGTCTGAATTGAATAATTTATCATCTCCCCAAAACAAATAAATGTGGCAAGAAGGTAGGAAGACATACAGCTAGTCAGGCTAATATAACTCAGCAGAACCTAGGATATACAGTCTCCTTTGGTTTCATCAATCTCAGCTGTTAGAATCAAATTCCTAGCGAAGCTAGTCTCAGTAGAATACATAAGTAACTCCCGAAAAAGGTGATAAGAAGTAACTCCCTTCTGATATAAATGCAAAGAGGCTTATAGCTAGTTAAGCTAATCTAATACAATTTGTAGCTTTCAGCACAGTACTGTGTACAGGAAACTGCCTACAAATAAGTACCTTTTTTTCCTCTGAAAACTAGAATGAGAAGAGGACCCACCTCGCATTTCTTATAAAAATACTGGCCAGATAGTGCCACTAACCTTAACAAATACCTGCAGCATATCATTTCAAAGCTGATAGTCTCTTGATAGGCAACCAGGAAGTAGCTCTACTCGCTCCGTTTGCCCTGCGGGCTCACTACACTTCCCTACCCTACCCCCAATTCCCACACACCCCCAGTGGTCCTAAACTTATACTTCCTTAACCACACCCTCTCTCCCATCCTACCAATCCCATACACCAACCATTACACATAAATTAGCCACTCCCCTGCTTTTTATCTATTAGTTACAATGAGCCGCACCTTAGAGTAATTTACCATATCCCTTTTCTTTTATCTAATAAGTATAGTTCCCTTCTCTATGCACTCTCCTTATCTAATACCTCCTTTTTTTCCTTTATTTCAGACCCAACTCTTTAAACTTTTTATTTATAATCTCAACAATATGCCTTTAGTAGTAAAAACTAATATAACCAAGTTAATACTCATAGCTATACTTTCAACTGTCCTAACCTCTGCCTACCTTCTCACTTCCTTTGAAAAACTGTACTATTACCATTTTAACTACTCTCCAAAACAAACAGCAATACACACTCCTATACTCTCCAATAGTCAGACTAATATCACATCCATTCCCAGCTATCTACTAGCCAAATATCATAGACTATCCCACATTAAATACAATAAACTCACAGTAAAGAAAGTGAAATATCAAACTAACTTTATATATAACCCTGCAATAAAACTAAATAATCCCTCCTTAAAAGATGGTGATATCCACCCTAACCCTGGCCCTACCAATCCCGCTACCCTAGTAACTCATCCTAAACTCCCTAACTCTTTCCTAATAGGACATGTTAATATCCACAGTATTAATAACAAAGTAGCCCATCTCCATGCCCTTCTAGATATTCACTCCTTTGACATCTTCTGCCTGACAGAAACTTGGTTAAAATCAGGGACTAAAGACAATTAAATCATTCCCCAAGGATATAATATATTGAGACAAGACCAGATAAAACATAAGGGTGGGGGAGTAGCAGTTCTATTCAAAGAGGAACTTCAGATCTCCACCTTACCATACAACCCACCTCAGGATAGTAAGGCAGAAGTCCTTATCACTAGATTTCAAATCAACCCAAACAAATCTTTATATATCATCTGTATCTACCTACCTCCCGGTAACAATATCAGTACAATAGAAGACATTCTAAGCTGGATGTCCTCAACTTACCCACAAGAAACAATAATACTAGGCGATTTTAATACTGACTGGAAAGGTGTCAACTCTGATAATCCTACCTCCCATATCAACCTTCATGGCTTTAGTCAAACTATCACCTCCACAACTAGAATCAACAAGCCAAACAAAATAGAGACCACCTTAGACTGAATACTTATAAATAAGCAGAAACAAGCTTATAAGGTAGGAACTCTGCCAGACAATGTAAGTGATCATACTTTGACCTACATTATAAGGCAAAAAAATGATATTTCAACCCCCCCCCACATATAGGATTGCACGTACCAACAAAAACTTTAACCCAGAATTATTCCAAAATGAACTTAGTGCCTGTGACTGGTCCCTTTAAAAACTCTACCACTTGAAGAGGCTGTTATGTATCTTAACTCTAAATTCTTATCTATCCTTGATAAGCATGCACCTAAATGGTCTATCAGAATGAAGTCCAAACCAGCCCCCTGGCTTTCTAAAGAAACCAGACAGAAAATGTTGCTTAGGAACAAGTCTTGGGCTAAGTGGAGAGCTACCAAAAGTATCTCTGAGCAGCAAAATTTTAGGCAGTTGAGAAATAGTACAAAAAAGGCAATACTTACAGACAAAAAGAACTACTACTGTAAACTACAGCAAACTCACCAAAACAATCCCCAGAAGTTCTGGTCTAGTATCAATAAACTCCTTTTCCCAGGGCACTCTCGTACACCTACCCCACTTGAGGCCGATCCAAATACCCCCCATCAAACTGCCAATGCCTTCAATACTTTCTTCACAGAGACCATACAATCACTAGCCAGTCAACTAATCCCAGACAACTCAAGCCTTCCCACCACCATACCTGGCACTCTACCAGCATTTCATCTGCAACCCATCTCTACCACTCTCATCTGCAAATTCATCCAAAAACTTAAGCCTTGTACTCCTTCTGCTGACCAGCTACCGTCTGAATACCTGCAAAAAGCAGCCAGAGTAATTGCCTACCCTATATCCATCCTCATAAATGGAACCATTAAGGAGGGAACCATTCCAGACATCTGGAAAATCTCCAATATTATCCCCCTACACAAAGGTGATAACTCAAATGATTACACTAACTACCAGCCGATAGCTCTTTTATCACCCTTAGCAAAAATTATGGAAAAATGCATTCACCAACAACTATTAAACCATTTATCTCAACATAACATAATAGCAAACTGCCAGCATGGCTTTAGGCCATCACATAGTACCACAACTGCCCTAGTATCCCTTACAGATGCCATCAATAGAAATCGCAATAAAAACGACCTCTCATCTGCACTCTTTATTGACCTCTCAAAAACTTTTGACATGGTAAACCACACCCTTCTTATCAACATTCTTGAATCCCTTTCCCTTGACTCTCAGGCTGTTCAATGGTTCAGGTCCTACCTTAGCAATAGGCAGCAAGCAGTTCTCTTGGAAAATAATATATCATCCTTTCTCTGGTCACCTTTGGTCCCTCAGGGCTCTATTCTATTCTAGGACCTTTTTTTCTACTATCAAATCAATGACCTCCATAGCAATTCCACACCACATTCTATGCTCAGCAAACTCCCCATCAGAACTACATTCTCTAACTCAGAATGTATTTAACATAGTTTAAACATGGTTCACAAAACATTGCTTCCTTCTCAATGCTAAAAAACTAAGCTCCTTCTCTTTACACCCACCAGTAAGTCCTCCCCAATAGATTTCTCAGTCATTTTAAATAATGGCACTATTATATCCCCTGACTCTACCACTAAAGTGTTAGGAATTACTATTGACAATAACCTTAATTTTGATGGCCATATAAATAACACCATAAAAACTGTCAACAGAAAAATAGGCTCCTTATATAGAATCAAACCTTTCCTAATTCCAGTAGCCAGAACCACAATTGCTCACTCCCACTTAATCTCAATGCTTCTGTACGCCTCATCCATGTATACTAACTTAAAGAAAAATAATTTTATCAAACTAGCAAATTCCTATAATAACATCGCCAGATTTGCCACTGACAATCCCTTTAGAACTCACCACTGTCTGAATCTAATGCAGCTAGGCTGGCTTGAACTTCAAAACCATCTGATAGTCTCCCAACTCACCATTGCCCACAAGATATTTTACCAGCCTAACAGCACTTCTATATTCTCCAATCTCATAATCCCCTACAAAAATCTAAATTCCCTATGCTCTTCTAGCAAACTTCTTGCTAGCATAACCAAGTCTAACAACTTGGCTGGAGATTCCCTGTTTTCTAACACAGTGGGAAAAAACTGGAACCTACTGCCCAATGAACTAACTTTACTTTCTTCCTTGCCTCTCTTTAAACATAACCTCAAAAAACACCTCAAAACACACTGGTTATGCCGCTGCAGCAACCCTGACTAATCTCTGCTTTCACTGCTGATATTTTCTCGTCCCACTAAATTTACCAGAACTTTACTGCTTACTCCTTGGAAGCAGGACTGTAACATACTGTGTGTAGTCTGTCCTGTTTGATGTACTGAAATTCCTCATGAATCATACTGTATAATAATTTATCCTATACTTATGGTCACTTTTTCTAGTGTAAATGCCTATTCTATTTTATTATTACTTGTATTTTTATTGTAATCCTTTCATTTACTATGTAACAACATTAATTTTAATTTCTATTTGCTACTACTGGAGCTTTTCTCCCCGGGCCTCTACTGAAAATGGAAATATATCCAGTTAGACTAGCCCGGTTAACAAATGTAAAATAAATAAAATAAAATAAAAAATGCCCCAACATGTCCTTGTTTTGTCTTATGTTTGGTGTACCTGGGAAGGAAATAGACCAATTAACTGTTTGTTCTTTACTCTGGCTTTGCAGGATTAATATGATTTGTGTGAAGTGACTTGGAATAATTTAAAATTCATTATGTGACCATTTATTTGTCACAATCATATAGATGGAGCTCATGCAGAAGTAGTTTTAATTCCCGATTGGGGCTACAACCTGCCTACGGATGAAATCAGCTGACCTTGTTGTCTGCTCAGTTTCTTTATATGAATGTTCTGGCTTTGCAAAACTGGTGTCCATTTGTGTGAAGTAGGATAGAATGTTTTATTATTGTAACCATTATTGATTTATCTGAAGTGTACACAGTGAAGTTATAATTGATGGGTATGGAGGCTGTCAGTGGATACAAGTGTCTTACCCCTGCTGTTGTTAATCACTGTTAAACAGTAGTCACTAAAACTGAAGAAACAGAAGTAGTGTTAAATGATAAATTTCTTAAAATCAGGGTAGAGTTAGTGGTGCTATGGCTTATGTGTATGTGTTGGGGGGTAGAGTTGCATTGCATTTAAGAGTAACAAGATGGCTGTAATGTCTCTTACTTTCCATTACAAGAATTAGCATTCTACAAATAGTTGAATACAGTTGTGCAAGTAAGCTTAATATAACAGTAGATGTTCTAATGATCCAAGATTATTATGCAACACCCCTTTCAAAAACATTTTCACATGGAACTGCTTTGAGCGAGGGGTATCTAAGGGCAGACATGCTGAAATGGCCAGCAAATGAACCTTGATTGATGGAAAAGACAGGTCATAGGACAGTAACTGACACAATAATGTAGAACCAGAGAAATACTAGATCCCCAGGGATCACTTCAATGGCTCTGCTGTAACTAATCTAAGGGGGCGGCAAAAGCCAACACATTCTGACTAGGCTTATAAATGCCTTCGGGCAGATAGCCTAGTACCTACCTATGAACCTATGAACCTATATGAATGCTGGTTCTTTTCTTTGATCCAAACAGAAAACATTTGCCATTTACTAATATATGATTTTCTAGTAGCAGAATTTGTTGTGCCCTTTAATATCAAGATACACTGCCTTATAGAAAAGGTGCTAAAAAGGTATAAATATTATATCATCCAGGCAGTCAGTTCTAGTTGTTATAGACAGGGTGCATCAACCCCCCCCCCAAGTCTGATGTGAGTAGATCCACTCTACGAAGAGCTTGCAGTAATTGCCCCTGACCATTCCAAAAGAAGGGAAAATCACTGTTGCCTGAGCCTGAAGGGAAACACTAAATGATTATTGAAGAGTCCTTCTAAATCTTCAGAAACACCCTGAATACTACTGGAAAGGCTGGAAAGTACCTAGAGAAAAAGGAAAAGAAAATAAACATCTGACGTCCAGGCCTTCAAGGATGGGAACATGGACCATAATTTCACCAACTCATAGTTGAGTGCATTGGCAAAAAAAATCAGTCGGATGTATTTCCCACAGCTGGATGAAAACTTGAAAGATTCTCTGATACAGTTTTCATATGTGAAGGCCTTTCCCAGTCCTCTCAGTTTTTCTACCATGCAGTTTTGGTCTGACAGTATGTAAGATACCTATAGTGAGATTGTACTGAAAAGCTATATGCCAGACTATTATGGGTAATTTCTACACAGTGAAAGAACTAGTTCCCCATTTCTTGTTTATGTACCACATCACTGTGGTGTTGTCTGTAAAAACATGTAAAGGTCTCAGGAATCAAAACTGAATGACAGAGTTGATAACATTTATAACGGCAAAAATTTATTTTAGTTTTAAGTGTTTTGGTCTGTTTTGTCAGGTCCTATTCCCATAGACACTGTCCCCCAAGCAATGTCTATGGCATCTGTAATGACTAACTTTATTGGAACTGGGACAGAGAAATGGAGACCTGGATTTCGAAAGAATGGCTCCTCGATTCAGAACTCTCCCTACTCACAAATCACAAGACTGGAAAGTGAAATGCCAGGAGATATAGATGTTGAATAACATTGCTGTGTCACAACATATAGCTCTGGTTAAATTCTTGGGTTTGGCTTTTCTTCATTGAGTCTGCATGGATTCCTTACATCTCTGTGTGGCTTTGCCATGTGCTTTTGCTTCTCCAACACTCCAAAGAATTTGCCTGTAAGTGAGTGTGCAGACTGTGTGTATATGTGCGTGTGAGTGCGTGTGTGTGTGTGTGTGTGTGTGTGTGTGTGTGTGTGTGTGTGTGTGTGTGTGTGTGTGTGTGTGTGTTTATGTGAATATTTTCTGATAGACTTGACTTGTCAGGGCCAATGTCAGTATGTGTGCACTTGTGTGAAACACCAGTATAGCTTGTGTGACTCACCAGACTATCAGGAGTAGTGCCAGTATGTGTTCAGGCAAAAAAATATAAAGTCACTTATTTTTTTATCTGTGGACCCACACAATATTGGTGGGCACATACATAACTCTCAATTGAATAGCAGTAAAAAAGTTAAGTCATTAACTTTCAGAAATAAGACATAAAATGGAACAGCCAGACTTTTAGAACTTCTGGAGGTCTGACGACCCCAAAACCCCAGGCTACTTAAGTGGATTTTGGCACAGGCTCAGTAGTGGCCTCTCCCTTCTACTTCCTGTAGTCTAAAACCAGCTCTGCTCAGATGTGCACACAAAAGGTCACTGTAGTTGTAGGTTGGGAAGACTGGGGACAGTGTGATCATTGCTACTTTAATTTTTATTTCAGGCAAACCTAATAGATGTGTACAGAATGCCATTACAGCTTAAGTGGGAGCTGTGAACAGCATGGCTGACATTTATTTAACTTTCCAGACAAACCTCAGAAATGTGCACAAAAGACCCTAAATAAGTTCAGTGCTACTAGGCAAGTCATACTGAACAAAAAGTTAGAATAGTTTATTATGACTGTCTTTTTACTTTCCTGATAATCAAACACTGGATGCATACACTGGTAGTTATGTTTGGTGTTAGGAGGCATGTTGTTATACATGTTTGACAGCAGCAGGTTGGTATAAACTGCTGTGTTTTACTTGTTCTTTCAAGTTAGTACCAGTATGGTATCAGAAATGTATACAGAAGGGGACTGTCTTTTGGGAGCATACTTCTCAAATATCCCTGCTTTTCGGGGATTTCCCTCTTAATTCATCCTAAATCTGGTGACTTTGGAGAAAAGGTGTTGCATTCCACTTAATAAACGATGATAATTAATGTTATCGACTTTTTTACCTCAGAAAATGCAAATTAACTCACAGCTGTCTTATTTAGCTAGTTATTGACATTTGTTTATAGGGAAAATCAGACTGGGCACAGGTGCCCTTTTTCAGAGGAGGCCTGGAGAGAAAAGTTTCAAGGTATCATATTTAATGCAATCAATATTTATAATAACACATTCTATAATGCAGTTTCAGAGAATACATGGCATGATCGTATAATATCATTTGTATCGATATTCACAAACATTAAATTTACAAGCCTTGTACTGTGACTTTACAGGCAGAAGAGTTGTGCATAAGATAGGTATGAGTAATTTAAGAAATATAATAGAGTGAGATATTAAAGGAGATAAGCAAGTTTGAGTGTTAATAGAGAAGTAGTGCTAGGACAGTAATTTGGTTGTGCTAATTGGAAGTAGGTATAGTAGTTTAAGAAGTGCAATAAAGTGAGGTATTAGAAGGGGATAAGCAGGTTAAGTGATTTAGTGCTTTAAAGGGAGGTATAATAAATGTGATAACTGGTGTTAGAGAGCTATATTCCAGATAGAAGGGGATAAGCAGGTTAAGTGATTTAGTGCTTTAAAGGGAGGTATAATAAATGTGATAACCGGTGTTAGAGAGCTATATTCCGGATAAGGAGCAGGGACAAAGTCAGAAGTCAGACAGGAAGTCTTTAGTAATGGTTTGAAAATATGAAGGTGTGTGATAGACCTGATAGATATAGGGGTTTATTTCAAGTTTTATCTGCACTATTGGAAGAGAGATTGACCCCAGCAGCCCTTTGTGGTTTGCAGATGGTCAGCAGTTGGAATCAGACCCCAATATCCAGTCAAGAAAAGAGGACAATTTGGAAGATAGTAGTACTGGAGTAGGGGGTCTAATTGCTGAGCAGGCAGATGGGGTATGGATGATTTTAAGGGTTCAGTTGAGCTGAGTATAAGTCATTGAGGAAGCTTGAGACTGGTAAATGTTTTTAGTGCTAAACAGTGGTGGGTCTGATAAGGTTTGTTGCAAGTGAATCTGACAGTTATAACACTGTTCAAGTTTAGAACTAAGTGAGGTTTGCAGGTTGGTCATGATAGGGACTCCATACAGGAGAGTGGGTAAGAGGTAAGTGGTAGCTAGAGCTACCATGGCAGAGTCTATAAGGAATTTCTTTACAGTCTCTATGGTGCCTAGTTTTTGCTGGGTTTTCTTGATGTTGTTTGATGTGTAAATCAAATTTAAGATTGCCATCGATTGTCATGCCAAGTAGTTTTGTATGTAGGTTAACTTTAACCATGGTATGATTTAAGGAATACATTTTAAAGTTGTTTTTTTTTCATGGAAATGGGATTTTGGAAAAAAAAGAAGTAAATTAGTTTTTTGGGGATTTAGTAGCAGGTGATTATCATGTAGCCAACTTTCAAAAGAGTTAAAGGTTTCTCAAGTAATTATCTGAAGATGTATTAGGTTGCCAGAAGTGCATATTAGGGTTGAATCATCAGTGTATTGTATGAGGGGAGCTTGCTGAGAGGATTTATATAAATTGGTAGTGAATATATTAAAGAGTAGAGGGCCATGAATAGAGCCCTGTGGCACACCAGTATTAACAGAAAGGGAAAAAAGTAAAGAGCCATTTAACAGATTGATATCTGTTGTTTATGTAATTGTTAAACCATAGTAGTGTGGGTTGTGATAGCTTGAGGGAAGACAGTTAGTAGAGGGGTTTTTGGTGACAGACTAGATCAGAAGCTTTAGGGAGATCACAGGAAACAAGTTTGGCTTTGTCTCTGGCTTTGTTAATAGTACTGTGAAAGTTAATAAGGCTGTGGCAGTGCTATAGGTGGGTCTACAACCATGATGTGTGGGGGTCAGGAACTTTTCTTGAAGGATATGCTGAACAAATTGCTTGTGAAAGCATTTCTCCAATACTAATATGGCGATAGGTATGAAATTGGATATGTCTGATGATGTTCCTCCTTTATGAAGGGGTGATGAAGAATATTTTTCCATAGAGAAGGAGCATATGATTCCTTGATAGATCTGTTAGTTAGAAAAGACACAAGATAGGTTATGGAACTGGCCACCAGCTTAATTTGCTCTGCTGGGAGATTATCTACCGAAGGAGAACAGGGTTTTAGTTTAAGAAGAAACAATTTGATGTAGGAGGTTGGGATGTGGTTTATGGTGAAATGGGGGTGTCTGTTGTCTGAGAAGAGAGCATGTCAGGATTGTTGGGAGGAAAATCTTTAGAAAGGGCTTTAAATGCTTTCTATAAAATGTGTGTTAAATTGAGCACCTCTTTCAGAGGGAGTGTCATTTGAGGCAGGATTAGGAGTGGTAGATGTTCCAGGGTGGACTATATTATTACTAGAAGACTAGAATATTTTAGGATTGGAAGACTGTTTTAGTAAGGGTTACTGAAGTAGATTTTCTTGTCTGTGATAATCTGTGTTTTGGTATGGTTATGTAGTTCTTTAAAGTATTGTAGGTTTTGGGAAGATATAGCTTTTCATACATATAGATACATACCCTAAATTGTCTATTTGTCAAATGCTCCATTTATCTAAGTCATACCCACAGGAGAATGGGACCATGTCCCTCCTAACTACCTTATTTCTCTAAGAAGCTAAAGATTTATTTTACTCTCTTCTACTCTTCATTCTAAATTCTAGAAAGAATTTCTCTCTTAAAAATTCTAAATGTATTTTCTCAATCATAATAATATATGTATCTTTTTATTGCCAGTCTTATGTTGTATGATACTTTACTCTATGTTTGCAAATATATGTGACTATTTCTGTATTGTTATTATTGTACTGTTTCAGAGCTTTTCTCCCCGCGCCTCCACTGAAAATGGGCGACCTGCTCAGTTGGACTCTCCTGGAAAACAAATGTAAATAAATAAAAATCAATAAGATTTGAACCATTCTTTCTGAGCCCTACCTCTGTCATGTATTAAGGCCTGCCCTGAGTGGGTATCCCAGGAGTATGATTATTCTTTATTCTTGTTCTTCTAGTTGGAGACAGACTATAGAGGGTTTTCAGGAAATGTGAGTTAAATTTGTGTACAGCTTTGTCAAGTGGAATATTTTTCAGGATTGACCAGTTACAGAAGCTTAGGATTCTGTTAAATGTATCAGAGTTAAAATTAGTGAGGTTATGGGAAGTTCCGAGTAAGTGTTGTTTGACATGATGGGTATGGAATCTGCTTCCATAAATAGGGAGGTGGTCACTGATGGAGTCAGATAGGATACCACTGGAGACATAGTGGAATTGGACACCAATATCCAGTCGAAAAGTTAGACACTGTTTTCAGGATAGTTATAACGTGTGGGAGAGGGAATGATTCAAGTCAATCCAAATATGTTTAGGATAGCTGATACATATTGTGGAGATAATCTGCCAATTGAAATTAAAGCCACCTAGGATTATCTTTTTCAGTAGAAACTGTATGTGAGAGCCAGTTTAGGATGTTTTCATGGGTTGTAGTATTATTTCCTGGAGGAATATAGAGTATTACAATATATGATTGCTTATGGTTATTTAGTATAACTTATCAGATGAAGAGTTCAGCATTATAGAATTTGCAAATAGGTGTACTATAGAGTAGGATGTCAAGACAGTCAAGGTATAGTAAAGCTACTCCACTACCTATTTTTGAGTTCTGTCAACCCTGATGATATTAAACCCAATGAGTGATATTTCAGGGTCAAGTATATTGGGTTTTAGCTATGTTTCAGTTGTGGCAAGGATATCTGGTGTATTGTGGGAGATCCAAGCATGGTATTCTGAAATTTTGCTATGTCTCAGGTTAATAGTACTAATGTTTTAAGTGCTCCTGGTTGTCTCTGATTATTTCTGTATTTAGCCCTGATTTGTAGAAAGATATGTTTGGGAATAGAGTTAGGAGGTATGCTCTATGAATATTTGACAGCAAATGCTTGAATATGTGACTATGGGAGTTTGTGCCTAAGTAAGGAGGCAGACATTATTTCCAGATAGGATTTATGTATCTTCACAAGCATTTGTTGTCTCATTGAGTTGTCAACTGCTATTTTGTCAGACAAAGTTAAAAAATAAGACTGAGTTCTTCCCTTAGTCAGGATTTTTACCCACAGCATCATTGAATTAAAAAGGTTGGGAAAAAAAACTCTAAAACAAACCTCAGAAAAAAAAAAACACGGCGTGTGGAGGATGCTCTCTGGGTAGATTTAGTCTGCCCTAGCTGAGTATTTTGAAAGGGTGGAGGAAAAAGCAAAGAGTAAGAATTAATTTCTTTCCTTAATCCTGACTTTTGTTCAGGGCATCATTGTATCAAAAGGGTAGGGAAAAACTCATAGAAACAGGAGAGCATATGTTATACAAAGTAGAAATTCAAAATCTGTTGGGTAAAGTACTGCATCCTGTAACTTCAGCACCTAATTTTAATACATGATATCATAACTGTTAAAGGCTTCCCTCATTTGGGGTCTATATCAGAGCATCGAAGTATTAAAACTATGAATGTTCTGATATCGAACACTGTTCAGCAAACGCTAAGAATAGCGAAGTTGTAGAACAGCAAATTCTTTCCTCGGGAAAGAATTCGGTTGGCCGTTTCTCTGGCTTTGCTATTTCTTAGCACTGTGATGGAAAGTTACGGTTTGGGTTCAGGTAAGTGTGCAATTGTTTGTATGTTAGGGTTAGGGGTGGGTTAAGTGAGTTAAGGTTAGGGCACGGGTTAGGCGTGTGTGCGATAGTGACAGACTTTAGGGTTAGGGGTGGTTTAAGTGAGTTAGGGTTAGGGTGTGGGTTAGGTGAGTGTGCAATAGCGACGGACCTTAGGGTTAGGGTTTGGGTTGAGGTAAGTGGGTAGATAGTAGTGTATGTTTAGTTTAGTGTAGCGTTAGATGTAGGAATTTAAGTGTATGTGTGTGGTTGCTGTTTGTTTGATGTGCTTGTGTTGTGTGTATGTGTTTCGGAGCAGCAAACTTTTTCCATGGGAAAAAATTTGCTGTTCTGAATGTTTGATATTTTCATGTTTAGATGTTTTGGGGCCGATTAAATATTTTATTTATTTATTTATTTTACATTTGTTGACCGGGCTAGTCCAGCTGGATATATGTCCATTTTCAGTGGAGGCCCGGGGAGAAAAGCTCCACAAATTACAACAACATAAAGGGTCAAGACAAAGACATTAACAGTAGAATTTGGTACATAAGTTTTAAAAATATAGTACAAGCCTAAGATTACATATTTTATATTTCAGTAGGGAAAGAAAAAAAATTATCGAAGAATAGATGAGCAAGACTAATACATTTGCATTAGAAATGGTGTATTACAAATCTTTATAACATATTACAAACCTAGAATTTTATATTATGTACTCTATTAGGGAAAGAAAATGAAATCTAAGACTAAACTAGATACAGCTAGTAGTTTATATTAATAGATACTAAGGTCACACAAAAACCTAAGAAAGAAAACACTAGAGATCAATAGATAGAGTATAGAAGATCTGCATACAAGGATGGATTTATGGTGTTCTTTATCACCTAGGTTGTGGTACTATATGAAGGTGTTTGATCATTCCACAGTATATACATATTTACATGAGAAAAAAATCCTAAGGAAGGTTAAGCTCACTAAAAATTAATCAGACAAATAGCAATAAATAGCAAATAAATAAATAAATAGAAATAGCGTTCGCTATTTTCATCTTTTGATAACGTGATATAAACACCCTCATTTCAAGGCACCATTGGAATTATGGGGGAGGGAGCACAACTAAATCCTCTGTGGTCTGAATATGCTTCTGTTAAAAATGGCTGTAGGCAGCAGCAGTAGTTAAGAATACATAGTCCTGAATGTACCACTATTATAAAATGGGGTGGTTGCAACAACTGTATGACACACTGCTAAAATACACATTTCTGATAAAGAGAAAGAAAGATGTAGAAACTTCAAAAGGAACTAAAATTTGGCTTTGGCTGGAAGGATGAAAGAACCTGTATGTTTTCTGAAAACCTATTATTAAGTCTTACAAGAACACCCCCCCCCCGATTTGTTAAGTTAGCAGCAGTTACAACAGAAACTGAAAGATGAAAAATCAGCAGTACATGAAATGGAGCCTTGTCACAAGATTCAAGCAATTTAGCCATTATCTCCTCCCAGTTCAACAGCCATTTTATACAGACCACACTGTATATTTATACTACCAACACATGTAACTCCATACGAATTGCAGAAGGAGTCATTACTGGGCACATTGCGGGTGCTGCAAACAGTACTTCTGGCTGACATCGAAGATTGAAACAATACTAATTTCATGAACTTTAAATGTACTTTGACTTAGGAATGGGGTCCATTCCCATCATGGTATTAGAAACCCAAAAGATCTGGAGAAATTAAAAAGGGAGAAACCATACTGTCCTGACATCAAAGATTGAAACAATACTAATTTCATGAACTTTAATTGTACTTTGACTTAGGAATGGGGTCCATTCCCATCACGGTATTAGAAATCCAGAAGATCTGGAGAAATTAAAAAGGAAAAAAAAAACATACTGTCCTTAGTTAACATTAACCCTGCCAGTTCTAGCTCTGTCACATCAGAAAGTTCAAATCTCTCCCATCACTTTAACCTCAACCCCATACCTACCTCTAGTATAAAAATTGAAACCCACCACACAGGCTGCTGACAAACTCCCATCAGAATGCCTAAAAGTAGCTGTTGATACCATTACTTTCCCCATCTCTAAACTGGTAAATAATTCCATATCTGATCAATATGTACATCCCATCTGGAAACATTCCTAAAGGATTTGACTAAAGGTCCCCTGATTCCTTTCACTGTAAAGCTTAATAATCACCGGTTATTTCTGTAACAAAATATTCAGAGTACTCAGAATTTAGAAAGATAAAAAAATGTTTTTCTTGTGTTTATATTTTATATTCTGTATAACCCCTACTACTAGAATGCTGAATGCTGACTTTACTAAAGGAATTGTTAATCTATACATAACTTGTGTTTCTATGGAACCTATATCTCTGTATGATATTTGTGTGTAATTTCTTTATGACATGCTATTGCAGCATTTCTCCCCGGGCCTCTGCTGAAAATGGATATGTGTCCAGTCGGACTTTCCTGGTTAAAAAATGTAAAATAAAATAAAATAAAAATAAAAATTATTCCATTACACAAAGGAGGTATATCACTTTCAAAAAACCCTTGAAAAGTGTATCCACACACAACTCATACAACATATCAGCTCCAATAACTTACTTTCCAAAACACAGTATGGTTTCAGACCCCATCACAGTAGAACCAGTGCACAACTACATTTTATTAACACTATAAATCAACTTAAAACTAATGGAAAATTTGTACCAACAATATTTCTAGACTTAACTAAAATCCTTTGCCACAATCTCACATCAGCATTTACTCTCTAAACTTGCTTCAGTTGACTTTCTCAGTATTCCATTACATGGTTTCTTAGCTACCTGTCTGAAGCAAAACAAGCAGTCAAATGGTACCAGGACTATTCCTCATTTCAACCTATCACCATAGGAGTCCTACTAGGCTTAGTGCATGGGCCACTCCTCTTTAACATCTTTATAAATAAACTCCATACTGTCATACAGCCCTCATAGATTTTCTAATATGCCAGTGATTCAACATTATAACACTAAGTCTAATAACTTATCTGGAGATACTTCTACCATGTCTGAAAAATATCAAACACCATCCCAGAACACATTCCCACAAAATAATATTATAACTCAGGACTCAGTAGCAGTTAAACACTTAGTAAGAAAGGTCTAATTTACATTTACATCAGTTGATAAACACTAGTAAAGTACTAATGATAGAGCAAATTATAAGTGAGTTTAACCTTGAAAATAATATGTGGTTAATACTGCAGGGATTAAGACAAAAATTTTAAAGCAACAGGCAATAATGCAGAAGTCTGTTAGGGAAAAAGGTTCCTAAGTTAATGGAGCAGTTAATAATATAAAGGATTTTATCAATATTGTACAAATTAGTTAAAGAAACAAGAGTTCATAATAAACAAAATATGTGAAAATACTACGAAACAGTCAATGGTAAAATGCCAGATGATAAAGATGAAAAACTAATTCTTACATCTCCAAAATTAGCATCTTTATCACTATACTGGCAACTTTTCATGTGGTAATTTATACATTGAACATACTTAACACCACACAAATTAGAACTAATATATAATAAAGAAAGTAGATGTTGGGGATATAAATCACAATCAATAACCAATTGGCAACACACGTTCTATGAATGCCATTTACTTAAATAATATTGGGACAGTACTATTTGTTACAGGAACTTTTCACTGATAATTTTCAACTTACAAAATCCCTAGTTTTGTTGAATACACCTGTGCCGTCTTGTGTTCCAAGGCAAAAATATGTAATTTTGTGGACTCTCCTTGCTATTGCAAGGAAAAATATTACACAGAACCGGAAAGCATTAACTCCTCCCAGTTTTAAGTCTCGCAGCTGGACATGAAAACAATCAATGGAAGCACAGAACAACCTAGTTCCTTAAGGACTGCATGGCAGAATGTAAATCAAGTGCTGGAAACAGAAGACTGTAATAAATTATAATCTAATTCAAAGACACATTCAAGAAAACAAAGCTTTTGTCAAGTATAGACATCCTATGTAAATAGTTGGTTTTGTAATGTTTGTTTTTGGAATATATGTTTATGTTTGTGAAAATCAATAAAAATGTATTCAGTAAAATAATTTGCTTGAAAAACTACCACACTTTAAAAGTGTGCTCAGACTAATTATAAACGAAGGCTGGTCATGCACATGCTCAGCACCAGTATCCTAGCATTTCTTCCATCTTTTTTCCCCATCTTAACTCACTCCCTTTCTTTATTTTATTTTATTTTTATTTTATTTTATTTTACATTTGTTGACCGGGCTAGTCTAACTGGATATATTTCCATTTTCAGTAGAGGCCTGGGGAGATAAGCTCCGAGGAAACAAACAAAATCACATATACAAAAATTAATGTATACAATGAACATTGTATTTCTAGCAATGCACACCTCTTTCTCCCTCCCTTTTCTCACTTTACCTAAATCTTTTCTAACTTATCTCCTCTAAACTCTAACTAGTCTCTTATAATCTCCATACCTTCTTGGAGTGCTTACTTAGCTACACCATATGCTGCAAAAATGCGTTCCCTTCTAAAATATAAATCCATTTATTTCTTGCAAGAATTTAGAGGTACAAGAATGATATTCATTTATGCATACTGATGTAAATACTTTACTGTAAATATCTGTCTTGTAACTATTTTTTTCCTGTGAAACGTAACCATTGTTTTTCTGAGAACTGCCTACATTCACTTGTTAATACTAAAGCACTGTGATGGAGCTTTTCTATCCAGGTCTCCATTGAAAATGGGCTTTGTCCAGTCAGAGTTTTCTGGTCAAAAAAACACAACTAAAATAACAAAATAATTAAAGTAACAAAGGATGTCATTATGGAGACAGAGATGAAGGTACCCACAGTGATAACCTCAGTAAAAGAAGAATGGGGACCTGAACAGAGTCCAAGGTTTCCTTCAATAGCATCAAAGAGGGCTAGTCAAAAACAGTACTTTTAGCAAAAGACACATAAAGGGGCAGAAATTACTGAGGTTCAATTAATGGAAATGAGAAATCCAAAAACAGAAGAAAGCACTTGTCAAGAACTGCATTTTTAGAAGAGGGAACAGGAGGAGAAACACCTACTAGGTGAGAAGGATAGACCCTCTGCTTCATGTTAGTATAACACCAAAAGTATTACTAAATTGGCAGATTTGCACATAACATGGCCAGAAAAATATAGCCAGAATAGGAGAAGAAACAGATGAGTACATAGCCGCATCCCATTCCAGTATTCTGAGTTGATAAATTACTTTCTGTACAGGGAAAGCAAAGCAAAGAAAAACAAACTACACCAATTGTTAGTCCCAACATCTTTTAGAATACTTGTGATGAAATTGACACGATCAGTTTTTGGGAAGATGAGAAAAAACAAATCTGGAATTCTAGCCAGATTTTTTTTTTGTCAAATATGAAAAAAATATTGAAGATTTTTATTTATCTTGCCAAGAATTTCAAAAGATAGTACTAAATCAATGGTTCAGAAGTGTACTGATACCTATGCCTGTTACTGAAGTCCCATTTGTGTAGACAGCCATTGATCCTATAAGTACATTACTAAAGTTTGTGGTGCTGCGGTAGCGTTGTCACCTCACAGTAAGACGCTGTCCGGTTCGATTCTCAGCTAGAGCATCTTCTGTGTGGAAACATGCATGAATGGGCGTACCTTCATTGAAGGTTGTGCATCAGGGCTGGTAACTCAGCACGTAAAAATCAACTACCAATCATTAGCGGACCGGAGTTCCGCTGTGGCGACCCCTAACTGGGAAAAGCTGAAAGACACAAAAAGTAAAGGGCACAAATACATTCTAGTGGTTATTGGCTATTCTAGTAAGTTTCCTGTAGCAGTTCTCTCTGTTAAAAAGCCATTACTAAGTAAATAGCCAGAGAGCTAGTGTTACATTTCACCATGATAGGGATATCCAGAAAAGACCCATGCAGCAAGGAAACCCCATTTATGTCTAGGGTAATGGACCAGCCTTGACAGTATTTTAAAGTAAAATAGTTAAGAACATTAATTCCATGATCACATTGGTGAGTTAGTGGAACGCTTTAATAAAACTCAGATGTCTGTGCTGTAGAAGTATATAGAACAAGATGGTAAGAAATTGGGTCAATTACTTCCTTGCATTGCTTTTGCTGTAATAGAAGTGCCCCAACCTTCAACTGGATTTGCCTCATTTGAGTTACTAAATGATAGGTATTCCTTTGACTTGCTGGACTTAAAATAGACTTGAGAGAAGGACACCCCCCATTTAAAAAGGCAATAACAGACTTTCCAAGTTTGCAAGACAAGGCCAAAACTTTTTTTGTAATGGTTAAGGAACACATTCAAAGCACACAACAGATGCACCAGCAAGTGTGTGCTAAGAATGATAGGGGACAAAGTGTTAACATTACACTTTGCCACTAAAAATAATTAGATAATAAAATGGCAAGGACCTTTTGAGGGTGTAGAGAAAATTAATAAAATAAACTGCAAAATAAGACAAACTGGAAACATAAAATCACAGCAGATATATCACATAAATGTATTAAAGCTATGGTTCATAGGTTCATAGGTTGGTACTAGGCTATCGGCCCTAGGGCCTATACAAGCCTAGCCATAACAATTCCCTGGATATTTCTTCCCAGAATATTTACTTCCCTGGACCCCTGTCTAGCAGGGTGACTGACATGATCCCTGGAGTGAATTTGCTATCTCCCATCCAATCATCAAGGTTCCTTTTGAAGAGGGCCAAGAAGGCACTCTGCTTGACATGTATGGGCAGTCTATTCCAGAGTATGGGGAGTCTCTGGGTCAGGAACCTATCTCTCCAGCATGTTTTGTTCATTGTGATGACAAGGTTTAGATTCCTGGAGTGTGTGGCTCTGAGGGACTGGTATTTCTTTAGGTGTAGCATGTCCAACAGCTCAGGGTTTGATATGGCCTTGTATGTTAAGCAGAGATTGCCTCTGAGTAGACTATATGCCACGAGTATAGCTGGAGTTATTTTAGACGGTCAGCATATGGCATCTGCTTTAGGCATGTGACTCTTTTAGTGAGGTATTTCTGTGGCTTTTCCAGCTGTTTCAGATGTCTTGTGAGGTACATACCAAATGGGGTGTTATACTCTATAATGGGTCTAATGAGGGATGAGTACAGTGGGACAATGACCTCCTTTTTTTTGGATGAAAAGCCCTTAGTGATGAGGTGTACCACATAGAAGGATTTCCTGACTTTTGTGGTGATGTGGTTATCGAAGGTGAGACCACTGTCCACCTGTGTCCCTAAGTCTCTCATCACACTTTCAGTGTTTAGTGTACTGCCACCTATGTGGTAATTCACGGGTACATGTTTTTTCCCAAAGGGGATAACTATACATTTCTTGGCATTAAGCTTGAGCCCATGGCTCTGGCACCAAGGATCTGTTTCTGTAAGGCCCTTTTGTAGAATATCCACATCATTTGGGGATTCAATAATGGCTCCCAGTTTGCAGTCATCTGCGAACTTTGTTAGCCAGAGTCCCTTAGTCTTGGCCTGTACTTCAGAGAAGTAGATGTCAAACAAGACAGGTCCCAGGACTGAACCCTGAGGTAATTCACTTGTCACTTGTCTGGAGTCTGGTAGGAAGATGAAACATCGATATTCAGTCTGGGAGTTGACAGAGATAACAATAGTGCAGTATCAGGGTTTTCTATTGCTGTTGTTCATATCAACATAAATTGTCTAAGGCTGAGAAACATGAAGTGGAAAAAAGTTCTTAATGAGAAATAAACAGCTTTTTCTGACCTGTTGCTTAGAGCACACATAATACAATATCAGAAAAAAATTGCATCAGTGAGAAAGTAAATGTAAAAGCTTACATGATGTCCACTTGCCAATGAAAAACCATAAACGAAGCAAAAAAAATGATTGAACTGGGAGTTAAAGATAAGTCCCACAATGAATGTAAATTTCCAGTTGTATTGCTGCCTAAACTGAATGTGTGTAGATTATGGAGCTCGATTCCTGATAACAGAAAAATGAGGGTTGGTTTGCTAGTTTGGTAGTTGGTAGTATGTGTTTTGTGGAAAATTGTGCAAAGCACACATCATTGATGTGGTCATACTCAGTAGATTCTAGTTCTTAAACTAGGTTGTATAAATCACAATAAACAGAAAATATTGGGCCAGATTCACGAAGGCTTGCACGGAGTCCAAGAGTAGAGTAAGACTCCAGCCAGCCAACATGTCTGCCGAGCGATCCAGGAACAGCCGGCAGGGGCGTGCATGAGAGCTCCTAAAACAACTCTTGCACGGACAGTGTTAGGTTATGCAAATTACCTCATCTGCTGCTGAAAGCTATGCAAATGAGGTAAATTTGCGATCCAGGAAACACTAACCTGTCCGAGTAAGAGTAGTGTTATTTGCAGAAATGTACTCAGTTGGCAACTGAGTACCGTTGTGCAAATAGCAAAACGGAGCTATGACAGCTCCAAATAAAGGATGCATCCAGTTGAGGAAGCATGCCAATGGCCAAATATACAGCCAGTGGCATTTTTATCTGTTGCAAAATAATAAAAAATATTTTTTTTCCTCGATCTCCGATGTTTAAGCGTAGCGCAGTGCCGCGCAAACGTGCGGCACTCTAAAAACCAGAAAAAATAAATAAAAGCCAAAAATAGGCATTTTATTCAAAATATTCATCTGCCATGCAGGTGAATGGCAGGCTGAAGACAACATGGCTACTGAGTAGTGATTGCTAAGGGGGAAGCTCAGTCTGAGAGATGTAACCAAGCATTAGTAGGCAATCCTATGCAAATGAGTATAAGGATAGTGAATCCCAATTTTCCCTGCTATGTGAACCATTTCTCTAGAGTGTAAGAGTAGGATTAGGGGAGTAACAGAGTAGAAGATAGGTGACATCATGAGGGGGTATATATCCAAAAGACTGTAAGCTTATTGGAGCAGAGTGGCATGTGTTTGCTTTGAGTTACTCAGAACTGGAAGAGGTGTGTCTACAGTTGTCTAAACTGAAACCCAGAAACCGAAGGTGTACGCCGTGGCTATCACTAAAGTTTCTTGCAAAGATGCTTACACTGTGCGCGTGTACGCACCTGTAAACCCGTGTAAGCCTGTGTGCATGTGTGTGCCCGTGTAAGCCTGTGTAAGGCTGTCTAAGCCTGTATGCACGAATGTGCACCCGCCTAAGCCTGTGTAAGCTTGTGTAAGTCTGTGTGTGCGCGTGTGCGTGTGTTTGTGCTTGTTTGTGCGGTGCTGCCCCCTGTGGAAACAGAAAGGGGGAAAAGGAAGGAAAATAAGTAGTAGGAAGTTAACCGAGGAGAACTAGCAGAGCTGCCAGGTAAAATCAATCAGAATCAGACAATTACACAGGCAGTACACTAGCCCAGCCCAGCCCAGCACTTAAAACTCTGCAAACAACATTCCTCCATGTTTTTCTCAGAAACACTGCAACTGCAGTCTACAAAGAGAAGTGAAAACTTAAAAAGCTTAACTGAGGCAAAATAATGTTAGGGGCTGCCATTGCTATTATAAGGCGACATGTGCAAGATGCTGAGGGTGGTGCCATTGTGAATACTGCTGAGCAACCCACAGTGAGGAGACGGAGAAGAGTGTACAGACCTAGGGTAACCTACCAGGGGCTACATGAGCTGGAGATAGTGGAGCACTATAGAGTGGACAGAGAGCTCCTGCAGCAAATTGTTGAGCTGTGCAGGCCACGCCTCACACACAGAACCAACAGAGGGGAACCCATCCCAGTGGAACCCAAGGTAAGTGTTGGCCTAAGAATACTAGCAACGGGTACCTTCCAGAGACCAACTGGTGATATGATGGGGATTTCACAGGCATCAGCATCCAGGGTACTGCACCAGTTCCTGAATGCCATGTCAGCATATGTCGGTGATCATGTATATTTCCCCAATTCCCATGAGGTATTGGCCAGCAATATGCGTCTCTTCCATCAAATAGCGGAATACCCTGAGGTAGTGAGTGCAATTGACTGCACGCACATACACATCAAAGCACCAGCTGGTGAGTGGGG
Source organism: Protopterus annectens (assembly GCF_019279795.1). Classification (NCBI taxonomy): domain Eukaryota; kingdom Metazoa; phylum Chordata; order Ceratodontiformes; family Protopteridae; genus Protopterus; species Protopterus annectens. Next base: position 1,725,076,361 of record NC_056743.1, on the reverse strand, counting down.
TAGGGCCTACATCAACCGCAAGGGCTTCCACTCCATCAACTGCCAGGTCATGTGCGATGCCCAGGGCATAATACTGAATGTGTGTGCTGGCTACCCTGGAAGCTACCACGATTCCCATATCTGGCATCTGTTGCAGCTGTACCAGACATTTGCCAATGGGGACATCCCTGACGGTCACCTAGTGGGGGATGCTGGATACACACTGGAGCCATGGCAGATGACACCAATCAGAAAAGCACACACACCTGAACAAGAACTCCATAATGAGGCAGACGCACAAACATGAAATGTAATCGAGCGTGTGTTTGGGATGCTCAAGTCATGGTTCCGGTGCCTGGACACATCTGGTGGAGCCTTGCAGTACTCACCAACTACATGTACCCAAATTGTCATGGTATGTGCCATGCTACACAATATGATCCTGTGAAAACAGCTGCAGCAGGAACAGCATGAGGCAGGGCCAAACAGCCCCCCACCATTGCCAAGGCCTGCACAGGCACAGCGTGACTTGGAGGATAAACAACCTGAGCCTGCCCCAGTAGGCAGAAAGAGGCGTGCCCAGTATGCCTTGGCAAAGAGGCAATGCATAGCACATAAACTGGCTCAGTAGGAACCCTGGAAATGATACCTCTCTCTGACTCGCACATAAAATAAAAGGGATGCCTAACTTGACACTACCCATTTCCAAACATGTATAGGAAGTGTAGTATGTGCATCCAACATAGGCAGCCCTGCAGTACCACCTGAGGCATGATTGCCATGTTTTATGCAATATAAAGCAGTGCTAAGCAGCTTTTACCAATATTTAGTATATGTAAACAAAATTGCTCATGCTAACTAGCGCAACGTCGGGCAATGTTGAGCAATGTTGGGCAAGGTCGGGCAAAGTTGAGCAAAGTCAGTTAAACATGCTCATATTTGCTTTACTGTTCCTTAAGCAGTCTGGTCTGCCCAGCATGAAAATAAAAAGCAGTGACAGGGCTCGAACCCAGGATACTGTGCACTATAGTCACAGTACTGAACCACTAAGCCATGATAGCATTTTGGTGGCACAGACACAGCAGGACAATTGTACACTAATGCAAACACAAAGAAATGCTGTATCATGCCCCTAAAGAGGCAAATGGGTAATCTCCCCCACATGCCTATGCAGACAGAGAACATCAGGCCAGGCAGTGTGATGTGGGTTGTATAGGCTATGAAGTCACAATCTAATATACGTGACATTGGACGCTAAGATCTGTAGTACAGTAGTATGCCTCAAGCCAGTACGATAGGCAACAGTACAGACTGAAATGGTGTCCCATACATAGCAGTGCAGGCATAGCAAATGTGTATGTGTCAGGTGAAACCCTCATTCTATGTACACCCACAGTAACAATCAGGTGTGCCCCCGGGTAGAAATGTACAAAGAATAGCTGTCCCCCCCATATGTAGAAATGTTGATAAGTCTATGCAAAGTGTCTCATGGAAGCCCTGCAGGCACAGCATGATCCCTGTTGATCTATGACACAAAGGTGAGCCCTGCTGTAAAAGTACAACTTGATTTTCCATACACATATAGTATAAATGTCTATACCGGGCATGCTCTCACACTCCAACAAATGTAGTGGATTTCATTCAGCATCACACTGAAAGGTCATACTGGGCATGCTCACACTGAAAGGTCATACTGGGCATGCTCACACACTTAGGCTAAATACGGATGTGATAATAAGGGATCTATGGACAAATGTGGATAGTCATCTCTACTTCCAGAAACACATTCACAAAGTGGTCAGAAAATCATGCTATGTGTTCACACAAACTGCCAAGGTCTGTGCATGTAGGTCAAAGGAGGTTCCCACTACTCAGCAGTCATCAGACCTGTCAGACAGTACCACAACATATTTGCGCTGAATCTGAGTAGGCATGTTCAGCAGCTAGAAAGACCAATGAAGTACCTTAACAAGAGGATTACTGGCCTCAAATAGTTGCCCCATGCAACAAGACTGAATGTAACCCAATCTGTACTCTGTTGCATACTGTCTACTCAGGAGATCTCTGCCCAACAGACAGGTCCATGTCATGGTTACACTCAGATCTGTTCTGAGTTACAGTTCAATGGCACTAAATGTACAGACCCAACTGATATTGCCAACATCCTGGCAGATAGGATCAGTGTTAACTTTACCCCCCTCTCACCCATGAAAGAGCACATCTCTATAATGGAAGACTGCAAAGTTGCTGTCATCATGGCTGCACAGGTAAAAAACACTTTCCAAAGCCAGTATCACAGCAGCCATGGGACCAGGTAACTTCCCAGGCTGTGTAGTATCTACTTCCCTGAAGTAAACATTAACATGGAAGGTCTGTGGCTACTGAAGTTTCCAGAGGACTGCAAACTAGGAGCCATAATTGTAAACACTAAAGATGTGGACATCCTACAAAAGGGCCTCACTGAGACAGATGGCTGTTGTCAAAGCCATGGGCTCTAGCTCAATCCCAAAAGGTGCATTGTCATCCCCTTTGTTAAAAACTCTGTAGCCAAGAACTACAACATAGGTGGTAGTATACTTCACACTGAAAGTGTGACAAGAGACCTTGGGTCACAGGTGGACAGTGGACACAACTGTGATAATCCCATTCCCACAGTAGTCAGGAAACCTCCTATGTGGCACACCTCATCACAAAATGTGTCTCATGCAGAATAGAAGAGGACATTGTTCCCCTCTACTCATCACTCACTAGAACTATAATAGAGTACAACGCCACTTTTGCTATGTACCTCACAAGACAACTACAACAACTGGAAAGCCAGCAGCCAGCAGCAATACCTCACAAAGAGCATTAGCAGCCTGAAATACATGCCATACACAGACCATCTCAAAATGCTCCATCCGTACTCCCTTGCATATCACCTACTCAGACGTGTTCACTGCCTAACATACAAAGCTATGTCAAACACAGAGCTGTTGGACATGCTCCATGTAAAACACTCACAATCCCTCTGACCTTCGGGCCCAAAACCACGAGTGAAATACAAAAGGAAGGGGTGTACCCATTTACCTTATGGATACCCATACCTTCAGGTTAGTGGCACAGCATGTGGCCTTGGAGACCATGCAAGTGCAACTAACATTGGGCAAAGCTGCTCATCAGATTGTAGCCTGCTACAGATCATGTACCTTGTCTTAGGAACCTCAATCAGTATTCCGGAGAACAGTGGAAAATATAAAGGTCCTATCAAACACCATTATATGAGGAGATTACAACTACCCAAACAATGAGTGGGAGAATTACTTGTGTACAACGTCCTTTGCCCAATGTTTCCTAGAGTTTAAAAACTCTAACATCCTGGAACAGCTGGTCACCACGCCCACTAGAGGTGACAACATACTGGACATGATCATCACCAACATGGGGTACCAGTGTTCCACAACAGAGATAAACCCCTCGCTGGTAATATCAGATCATTAAGTAATCACACTGGACATCCACATCCCACCCCCACCCAGTCAATGAAACCACTGTGAAGACATTTGCAAAAGCAAACTGCACACTTCCCAAGACCAAAGTGGAACTTTCCAAAGACCTCTTGCTATAGGATAATGGTATACAATCTGCAGAATCATTTACAAGTGCATCCTATGAGCATCTACAGGGATGCATGGAATGAGACATCACAAATAAAACCAAGATGCACTCCTCCAAAAATAGGACAACAGCCAGGTGGTTGTTGGCCATAAATAAGCTAGACAACAGAAGGAGGAAACAAACACATGATAGAACCAACTTCACTAAAGGAAAGGCATCACTGATCATTATTAGGAAGAAACAATGATCGCTCATAAAATAATCCAAGGACAGTTTCTAAAGACAAATAGCCAAGGAATGTAAGAATAACAACCACAAAGCCTTTGGTAGCTATACCAGACATGTAGGTGTCAACTTCCAAATATGCTGTCAGCTACTGAAAAATGGAAAGAAATACACTGAACCAACTTTCATTGCCCACATCCAGGGGGACAAGTTCAGTATAAACTCCCCCCCATCACCCCCAAAAGGGCCTGTGTCCATCACAGAAGGATGCAGAGCCCCAGACGTCATGGACATGCAGGTAAAGACAGCCCTCTCCAAAGCTAAGAACACAGCATCAATGGGACTGGATGGTGTCCCAGGCTGCATCTTACACTAGGCCCAAAAGGAACTACACCCTCACCTACATTCACTGTTCAGACTCAAGCGTACCACAGGCTATGTACCCAAAGAATGACATACACTAACAGTCATCCAGCTCCACAAAGGGGGTGCCACAACAGAACCTGGAAACCATTGCCCAATATGTCTACTCAGCCTCGTCTACAGAGCTATTGAGCAAATTGTCATGGAACCCATAAACTGAGACATTGGAGACCTCCAGACACTGGACTCTACACAACTTCATCTTGTTAAAGGCAGATCCTGGCTCCTAAACCTAGTTGACTTATTTCAAACAGTTATCAAGGACATAGATGGAGGTGAAAGTAGTCCACACAGCCCACCTGGACCTCACTAAGGACTTTCTACACCATTCCCCACTCTGTCATCATGGACAAGCATACCAGCTTGAACATTAACAGCTATGTCACAGGATGGGTGGCCAAGTGGCTCACAGATCAAACACACATGTTCAGAGTTGCAGGTGCCAAGTCCAACTCTAAGCCAGTCACAAATGGCATCCCACAGGTCTTGGTCCTGGGACCCCACCTGTTCAGTAGATACTGCTCAGAGGTACAGGCAAGCATGGGAGGTGTATGGCTAAACAGGTTTGCAGATGACTGGTAACTGTGGTCCATAATCGACTGTACGGCTGACACATGACACAGACATCCTCCAGAAGTGTCTTACAGAGACAGATACCTGGTGTCAAAACAATTCCCTCAAGCTGAATGCCAAAGAATGCATAGTCATCCCCTTTGGGTAAAACAAAGTGCACACAAATTACCACATAGGTGGTAATCCAGTATGCACGGAGAAAGTCATTATGGCCCTGGGGACACAGGTAGATAGTAAACTCCCCTTTGATGATCACATGGCCAAAGTGTTTAGACATTCCTTCAATGTAGCCCACCTAATGTCACCTAATGTAACCCACTTTGTATAGTCTGATGATGTCTCCATCCTACAAATATACCTGTGGAAAGGATAACTCACAGTAATGTGTATAGCACGTCATGTAAATGTGTACTCCTGTAGTATCATAAAGTAGTTAGGTAGGGATTTGAATCCTGCACTTGACAAGTGTGTTTGTGTGTGGTCTCTTTGGGAAGGAGCAACCTTTTAGGAGCGTAGTAAAACACCTTAAAAGTGGTAAACTAATCTTTGTCAAGTCTGATGATGTCACCATCCTACAAATATACCTGTGGAAAAAAGAACTCACAGTAATGTGTATAACGTCGTGTTAATGCTTACTCCTCCAGTATCATAAAGTAGTTAGGTAGGGGTTTGAATCCTGCACTTGACAACTGTTTGTGTGTAATTACCTTGTAGAAGAGCAACCTTTTTGTAGAGTAGTAGAACACCTTACAAGTGGTATACTTATCTTTGTCAAGTTTGATGATGTCACCATCCTACAAATATACCTGTGGAAAAGATACCTCCCAGTAATGTGTATAGCCTGTTGTGTTAATGCGTATTCTTCTAGTATCATGAAGTAGTTAGGTAGGGGCTTGAATCTTGCACTTGACAACTGGGTGTGTGTGTAATTACCTTGGAAAGAGAAGCAACCTTTTTGTAGAGTAGTAGAACACCTTACAAGGTGTATACTTATCTTTGTCAAGTCTGATGATGTCAGCATCCTACAAATATACCTGTGGAAAATAAACCTCACAGTAATGTGTATAGCACGTCATGTTAATGTGTACTCCTCTAGTATCATGAAGTAGTTAGATAGGGGTTTGAATCCTGCACTTATTGCTCAATGTATAACAATCTCTCCAAAAAGCATTATTTTAACACTGCAAATATCTTGAACATTCCGAACACTTTGGACACTTTGAAAACTCTTAGTTACTGCAAAAAAGTTGTACATTGCGAAAAAATTCAGACATTTTAGTATTTGAGCATTATAAACATTTCAGAGGTTATTTTAAACACCTTAATCATTACATCACTATTTTGGGCATTTTAAATATCTTGGGAATTATTTTGAATACTTTGAATGCTGTGCCACATGTCTGGTGACTGAAAATACTTTGAAATGAATTTATGTACCTTTGAATAACCATTGACCTGTTTGAGAGTTCACTCCTGGATGTTTCTCCACTTCTGTGTGCCTCATGGTTTGCAAGCTGCTTCAACTTCAGATCTCATTCTGACACCACGTCGCATGCCTCGTGTATTCAAATGAGACACTGAGGCAAGGAATGAGTTTAAGTCATTTATTATACAAGCACACATCAAGAGCTATAATTTGTGCATATACTTTCTTACTGATTGATTCATTACTTCTAACACACTCATATGTGCATCTCCATTCAAGCTTACATTCACACTGGCTGACTACACAAAATGGCACTGATCTCGCACATGCTCAGTAACTTATATGCATGTGCTATCTAGCTACAGTGGCTGACTAGGTTCAATATACATATATACAATATACAGGTATACTACCGAACTAGATAAGATGCAGTGGTCAATGCTGGCAACTGTTTTGCAGTATTGTGAGAACAATATAACCGTGTGGAACTCTCTGCATACCCCTCAGCTAATTGTCATTTTGAATGCTGATTTTGAACTGGAAATATTGGTGGAAAGGGTCACTGTAGGTTGGGATTCCTTTTGAGTTATAAGAGGTTACAGCTTTGAGTTTGTTAGCAGTTGGGGGTAATCACATTTTTCTCTCCTAAATCTCTGATTTTAGGAGGTTGCCAGGAACAGTTTTGTTAGGGTCCAGTGCATGAATGTAGCTGAAATCTTCAGAGTGTTTATACTCACATTCTGGAATGCTGAGTGGCAGAGCACCCAGAACGTGAATGGAGCATTGGTACCATCTGCTGTCCTGTTTATGGAATTATACTAGTATTATATGGTGAAGTTCTAAATTGAATGGTTTCATGGAAATAATATTTGCATCTTGATGTATGGTTGCCTTATATAGCCTAGAAGGGTATGCAATAATATGACAATAAATTAATAAATACATAATAAGAAAAAAATAATATATTTATGTAGTTAAATTAATTAATATATATGGTGGATACAAAATCATGTTGCAGGCTTTTAGATGATTGATTAATAATAAGTGTGAAGTTTTGTGTGTGTGTGTGTGTGTGTGTGTGTGTGTGTGTGTGTGTGTGTGTGTGTGTGTGTGTGTGTGTGTGCATGCAACTTCTGATTTTAAAAAGTTATGAGGAAAAATTTTGTTAGGGTCTAGTGCATGAATGTCCCTGAAATCATTAGATTGTTTGTTCTCACATTATGGAACAGAGCACCCAAAATTTGTATGGAGCTTTGGCCCCATCTGCTGTCCTGGTTATGAATTATGCTAGTATTATTTGGCAAAGTTGCTGAATTGAATGGTTTCATTGAAATAGTATTTACATCTTAAAAACTAACCTTACAAAGCCTAGAAGGGGATGCAATAATATAATAATAAATGAATAAATACAAAATAATAAGAAATAATAACAATAATAATATATTTATATAATTAAATTAATTAATATATATGGCAGGCACTAGATCATTTTGATAATTAATTAATAGCAAGTGTGATTGTGTGTGTGTGTGTGTGTGTGTGTGTGTGTGTGTGTGTGTGTGTGTGTGTGTGTGTGTGTGTGTATGTGTGTTGGGATTCATGGACACTGCCAGTTCATGCTTACAAGGCTAGTAGGAAAAGGGTTTTTGATGGCTCATGGTTTGATTTTTCAGATGTTACTTGCAGGTCCTTCATCTCTACAGATACTCAAAGATAGGTGGCACCATGATAGCACAAGAAGCCCATTTTTTTTAGCGATAGTGCAGACACAAAACCAAGTTTCAATTAACAGGAAAAGATCCTTGACAATTTCTGAGGAAGAGGCAACCCTGATAAGAAGTCAAGGAGAAGGGCTGAAACAGATATCCCAGCTCCAGTGGGAAATCCAGCTTTAGTGGCAGATGGCACAGCTAAGTCAGAAGGTAATGATATAAGGAGGTTTCAGTGGTAGACAGTGGACAAAAACCTTGAAGAGTTTATCAGTTCCCTTTCTGATGAAGGTAGAGATAGAATTTTTGATATCACATTAGAGATATATTTGGAGCCATGCCTGCATTTTCTACTAGTCACCAAGGAAGGGTTTCTGAGGCACAAGCCTCATCATCTCCCTGACTAACCCAGTAGATTAGGACTGACCCACCTATCCCCTCAAAGGTGAACAGTTTGGCCAACTGAGACCTCAACATTACTCAGTTTTTGCTCTCCATGGCTATATAAATTCTTCAAGTACCACATCCCTACGTTTGTACATCATCTCTGGTCTCCCAGAAAATGTCAAGGATAAAATCTGTAGCAGGGACTTTGTGGACATATCTGATTTAATTGACAACAATGGTATTCATTGTACAATTGATACTGAGAATTCTGAGGCAAAAGACATAATGGCAGCTCTAGCAGCCATCATGAAAAAAGTCTGAAATAAGGAGTGACTAGAAACTGGGTCATGTGAGATTTAGGTTTTGTGGTACTTATGTGCATTATCATTGAAAAGGATCCCAGTCAGGCATTACCTCTACTCACATATTTTTGGCCATTAGGGATGCTCACCACATCAGGGGAGGTTCAGTTTGGTTGTTGTTTGATCAGAGATTTAAGAAACTAAAGGCCATGGACAAAACTATCAGGTGAGAAGAAAGGCACCCAGACATGTGGCTGAGCACCATGTTAGATAACCCTAATACATCGGAGAATGAATCTGCTGTTTGAAGTCAAGGTGAGGGAAATTGTGCTGGGCTTTCAACAATGGGAGGTGTTATTGGCCACCTCACAAGTTTGCCCATTTATGTACTTCCTGTGGTAAGGCTCATCCAGCAGTTAGATGCTAGTCTAAGTCAGGCCATTGCACATACAGAAATTTGACTCTTTATCATGAAAATAACACAGCCTTGATGTCAGAGAACATGGTCAGGGGTAAACAGCATTTTCTTGGCCATTTAATGCATCAAAATGATAGGATCGGCTGCAATCCTTCCCACTCTCCAATCAAACTAGATACAATGGTTCAATTGCTGGCAGATTGCCCTGATACTAATGCTTCCACTTTTATTATTGAAGGTTTTGAAAAAGGGTTAAAAATTGGTTCTTCAGTTCCACTGGATTCTAGACTAGTTACAAATCTTTCGTCTGTCAAGGGCCATGAGGACATTGTGTCAGGATTAATTGAGAAGGATGTGTTAGCAGGTAGAGTAATTGACCCCTTTTCATACCCCTGGCCTGTTTTCAAAATTTCCTCCATAGGCCTAGTCCCCAAAAAGAAAGAGGGGAATATAGATTGATTCACTACCTTTCTCATCCTGCAGGTTTGTCACTAAATTAACTGGAACAAGTAGCTGAGGTAATTTTGAGGTACTTGAATCCCTGGCTTTGTAAACTAGATATCCAGTCATAGTTTCAGCTCTTTCCATCAAGCGGGATGACCGGTCTATGTTAGGATTTCGATTTTGATACATCAATGCCCATGGGGTGCTCGGAGGCTTGTGCTACCTTTGAAACTTTTAGCATGGCCTTACATTGGTGCTGACAGCAAACAGCACCTTGGAAATCAGCATTTCATTATTTAGACAATTTTCTGATAGTGGGGGAAGGCAAGGAGGGGGCTGCTGAGGGGAAGTCAATATTCATGGACTTTTGTGCTAACATGGGAGTACACTGGCTGATGATAAGTTGGAAGAGCTGAGTCAGGAGCTGACATTCCTAGGTTTATTAGCTGACATTCCAGCAAGGTCTTTCAAACTCCTGGCAAACAAATTGGCTCAACTGACATACTCAATTTTGAAATTTCTTGTGGCTTGCAAGGCTCACATGGGAGTCATCATACAGCTCCATGGGTTATTGAACTTTGTTTGTAAGGTCATTGCTCTGGTCAGGAACTCTTTTCATTCTATATCTAATTTGCTAAAAGGTGATAAACTGAATGACTATGACACTGTGTTAATAGTTTTATTATCATTACTTGCCTTCACTATGACACTGTGTTAATAGTTTTATTATTGTTACTTGATAACATAAAAGATATTTGGTTCCTTGATAGTGGTATAGTTCTGTTTATTGTGACATTTTTGTTATTGTCGAGCACATGTAAGGGCTTTGAAATAATTACAGCATTGTGTAAACACTGTAATACATCCCTGCTGTTTAGTTTAATTTTATCTAGTGTCATTTTATATTAAAGGTTTAGCAGACTTATAAAGTAGTATTCATACTTTTGCTTGGTTAGGGTTTTTGATGATTTGAAGTGATTATAAAGATTGTTTATAGGCTCACATTAAGTGGAGAACTGCTGATTTGCTTTATTTTGTTGCTGTTTGGGAGTTTCACTTTAGGAGTGTTTGTTAAGATTACTTGTAGGTATTAACCTAACTGGAAGCTGGACTCTAAATTCATATGTTTTAAATGATAAAAAAAAATTATATTTTGTTTACTCAAAGAAATTTTTACTAATTCTTTCCATATCTTCAAATAGATCGAACCATAAATAGTGAAACGTAAAATAATATAATCAACTAGTCAATGATTTACAAAAGAAACTATATGCAATTGCCTAAGTATACAATCTATAACATCACATGTTTCCATATACAATATACAGTTTGTGTTAAGATGCTGTGCTGACTAATCAGATCAATTTGTTTTGTCCAATATTTCGTCATCTTTCTGCCAATAAGCGATATAAGATGTCTTATCAGTTCTTTTCTTTACGGTTGCTACTTCCATTCGAGACACGGAGACTGCGATTTTCTTGAAATCTTGAAAAGCTGGTGCCACTTTATTCTTCCACTAAGTTGTTATGGCTTTACATGCAATGGCAAGCAATGCCCACAGTAAAGGATATTTTACTTTTGGGACACATTGTGGTATGGGTACATTAAACAAAACTAATGACTTGGTTAACTGAAAAGTATAATTAAAAATTGTTTGAAAGAAATAATTAATTTCAAACCAATATTTATTCAGTGAATGACAATCAAAAAACATGTGTTCCCAATCTGCTTTTGTATGTGTTTTACATCTCCAACAATCAATATGTTTCTTATATATTAGTTCTAATGTATGAGGGGTTAGAAAGGATCTATGTAGGAATTTCCATGCATATAGTTTCCACTGAACTGACTTGGTGGTAAGGCTTGGTGATAAAAGGATAATTTCTTTTTCATTTTATCAGGATCCTTTTGATTAAACTGATTATAATAATTCCAATAACTATTATTGGTATAGTTCTTTGTTTCTTTAAGTGTCTTATGAATTTTGGATAGATATATTTGTCCTTTATAAGTATTATTTATTAAAAGTATCACAAGATCTATGAACCTAGGAATATTATTTTTAAAAGTTGGTGTCATCAGTTCCAGCTTACTTGTGATGTACTGTCTTATTTGTTGTACTGGAAGCCACAATTTGTCATCTAACTCAAATTTCCTTTTGATTTGATCTAGTGTGAGCAATATATTGCCATTGAGTATCTGATACCAATAAATCACTTCTTCTTCTTTAAGCTCTTTAATTACATTTGTACATTCTTGTGTACAAGCTATAGGATATAATATAAATAACATGTCTTTATATCTGGGTTCATGTTTATATATTTTCTAAACAGTATTATTGTTTCAGTAAAAATTATATACTTTGTTTTTATACTTTTATTAAATATTATGTTATCTCTTATCACATAATAAAATACTTTTGTTGGATTTATATTATATTGTTTATGGGTTGAGTTACTAATGATATTGCATATAGATTCATGAATTAATTTCCATCTGGCTGTATAGCTTGAGTTCAGCCATAGAGTAACTGTTTTAGTAATAAATGCAATTAATAAATCTCTATATCTGGTAGATTAATTCCACCCTTCTCCCAACCTTTCAAATGGTTGTTAAGCGCAATTCTAGGCTTATTGTTAAACTAAAGGAAATTCAGCATCATTTTATTGTATTGCTGTATAATATACTTAGTAGGATGGATGGAAAAGGATTTTATATAATATAACAATTTTGGGAAAATGATTGTTTTTGTTATATACAACCTATCTTCCATTGTAAAAAAACATCTTATTCCATTTCTGCATTAATGATTTTATTTGACTTAGTATATGAATATAGCTAATATTTATTGTTTCTCTAGTGTTGCTAGATTCCTAGGTATTTAATTTTATTATCAGGCACTAAGTACTTAACAAAGTCAGTATTTAATTCCCTTTTATTTGAGTTAATTAATAACATTTTAGTTTTGGTTTCATTAAATATAAGACCAGAAATAGTTTGAAAGAAGTTCATTGTTTGGAATAATTCAGTTAATGATTATCTTTATCAGATATTCTCAAAAGGATGTCATCAGCAAATAATTGTAGTTTTGTTTCTAAATTATAGGTTTGTAGGTTCATAGGCTCATAGGTGTGTACTAGGCTAATGGCCCTGGAGCCTTTACAAGCTTAAGCCAAAGAAGTGCCCTGGCATCGTGCCACCCAATGTTACTTCCCAGTGCCTCTATCAAGTACAGCTACTGGAGTGATCCTTGGGGTATAGGTTCATTATTACTATGCCTTTAATATTTGTGTTCATTCTAACATAGTTAGCAAAAGGCTCAATTGCTAATGCAAACAGCAAAAGTGAAAGTGGGCATCCTTGCTTAGTTCCTTTTCTAATAGTTATAGAAGTAGAGACATGACCCAATCTTAACATGGGCCAGAGAAATTTCATATAGTGTTTTAATTAAGAATGTGAATTGTTGTAAAAACATATTCTTCTAGTGCCACCAGTAAATAATTCCAATCTATTGAATCAAAGGCTCTACTGATGTCTAGACTCATCAGTGTCATGTCTCTCTTACTTAAATCAACATAATCTATCAAGACAAGAATTCTTTTAATATTATCTTAGGTGTTTCTACCTGTTATGAAACCAGTCTGGTCATGATCAATTAATGATGGTAATATATATGTTTAATTCTCTCTGTATGTATTGCCATAAACATTTTGTAGTCTACATTTAAACTATGAAACTATGGGCCTACAGGAAGAACATTCTGAGACATTTTTTTCAGATTTCAGAATAGGTGAGATTGAACTATATTTCCAAGAAGGTGGAACTAATATTCCTTGTTTAACCTAGTTAAAAAACTTCAACAATAACTATATAGATTCTTTGGACAATAACTTATACATTTCTGGTGTTATATTTTCATTTCCTGGTGCTTTACTGGGTTTCAGTTTTTTAATTTGATTCTCCAACTCGGACATTGTTATCTGCTTGCCAATGTGTCTACTCTGTTGTTCCAAGGAAGTTTCTAATTGTTTCTTTCAATTTCATCTCTATTTTGCTAGTATTGATTTTTTGATAGTGTAACTGAAATGTTTCTAGTATGCTGTTTAAGTCTGAGACTTTCTTATTAATGTTGGGATTATATATTTCTTTTATTTGATTCATTTTAATAACTTTCTTAGTTCTATTTGCTAGTTTCCTTTAATTCTTTGGGTTCATCGAATAAGAAATACATTTTATTTTTTACTAATTATATCATTATTTTATGATGTAATATTTCAGTATATTCTTTATTTTTCATTGCTAAATCATTAATTGACTATGTCCTTTTTGTATATTAAGTTTAATAATATCTATTTCCTTTTGAAGTTCAGTTAATTAATTGTCCCATTGCTTCCTTTTATTTTTGTACCAAGTTAATGTTCTTCCATATATGTATGCTTTTAATGCATCCCAGGCATAGATTTCTGAAGTGTTTTCATTTATGTTTAATTCAAGAAGCTGTTGTAATTCTTGCATATAAAATTCTTTAGACTCTTTTACATTCGTTATATAAGATGGTATTCTAGTGATTGTTACCTTTTGTTTGTTATGAACTTCTACTTCATAAGTAACTGCATTGTGGTCTGTTAATGGACAAGAGATTACTTTAACATTCCACAAAACAAATGATGAAAAGACTGATTAAAAGACCAGAACCACTCCAAATCTCAGTCACACACACTGGTACCAATAAAGGCAAATGTAGAAATTGTGCAAACTCCAGCTGTCCACCAACGATAACATTTATATTATAACAAAATGATTTAGCACTTTCACTCCTCACAGGGAACATCATCAGAATAAATAATTGTATTACTCAGACCTTTAAATAGCACAACCAAAGACTTACATCATAAAACATCTGAACAATTATTGGTCCCCCACTTATTAATTAAAACCAATAACATATTGTATTAATAAAACCGTTATTACATACAATTATAATCTTAATGCAATAAAAAACTTATTTAACAATACAATCATATTTAATATATATAAAAAAAACATATACAATATTTAATATTTCAGGGCTTTTCTTTTTAGAACCAGAATAATAGATTAGTGTTCATTCAAACCAAGGGGGAAAACAGGCCTCTAGTCTTAACTGCCAAATAAGCTTCTTGAACTCAAGATGAGTTTCTCAGTGCCTACCCATTTCAGGGAAATCGACCTTTTCCAATACCCAAAACCTAAAACTAGCTTCAGGACAGTATAGGGAGTGTTTAAAAAGTGCATTGCTGTCTTTTCCCTTGCTAATTTCGTAGATGTGCTCATAAATCCTCTGTTTTAATTTTCTCTCTGTTTTCCCCACATAATAGGAAGAGTACACTACACAATAAGTCACATAAACCACTCCTTTTGTCTGACAAGTAAAGTAGCCAGAAACTACTAATTTGTCCTGCATCCCACAGATCTGACATTCTGCCAGGTTAGAAATGTAAGGACACTGGCCACACATTCCACACTTGAAGGTACCTGTTCTTATACTAATACCTCTACAACTTCCACTGCTTTTAAAATAATTTTTCAAGTTAGGACCTCTTCTGAATCCATACCTAATGGGTTTGAAAAAAACATCCAAACTGTTAGGCATATTTGAGAAAAGATCTCAATATTTACAAAGGATGTTTTAATTTCCTTGGTATCACAATGGTATTCTGCTATGAAAAATAGCTCTTTATTCATACTCCTGTTAACTCCCAACAACTGTCCCTGAGTATCTAAAACCAGGTTACTACCAACAGATGACCCACCTGCTGACCCACCATTTACTAACTCATCATCTCTAGTAGGCATCAAGGGAAGGTACCTTATGCCCCACCCATTCAAGATGTCTAGTTTGATAGAACAAACCATATCCTTAGGGTAACCCCTGGTTACAAACAGTTCCTCCATATAATTAAATTCAATAGCCAGGTCATCCTTAAGTGATGTCTTCATTTATGTTTAATTCAAGAAATTGTTGCAATTCTTTTATATAAAATTCTTTAAACTCTTTCAGATTTGTTGTATAGGATGGTATTCTAGTGATTTCACCTTTTGTTTCTTGTGAACTTCTACTTCAAAAGTAACTGCATTGTGGTTTGTTAATGGACAAGAGATTACTTTAACATTGCTAAGAAAGGTGGTTATTTCCTTTGCTATATGTACTCTAAGTTTTCTTGAGTGTGTTATACCTATGTGAAAAAAAGTATAATGCAGAGAATCTTTGTCTGCATATTCATTAACATCTTTAAGATGATAAAGTTCTACAAATTCTGCTAGTGTTTTTGATGTTGCAGTTTTCCTTCTGGTATTTATAGAGCCAGTGTCTTTATTATCTAGTATACAATTGAAATCCCCAGTTATTATCAAGTTCACTTTAGAGTGCTGCATTACTTCTTCTAACTGTTGTTTAACTATACTTGCACTCAAGCCAGGTATCCAATAAAAGTTAATAAAGGTATACAGTTTACCATTTATTGAGATAGTTGGCATACAAATCATTCCAGATTTATCTTGATATGAGCTTATCATTTTTGGCATAATGACAGAATTTTTCCATAAAATCATTACCCCTCTTGTTTTTTTCTTATGTGATGAACTTGTTAATACTGTATAACCATTGAAGCTAAGTAAATTAAGGTCTTCAGTTAATAAACATGTCTCTTGCAGAAATATCAGTTATGGGTTTATAGTTTTAATATATTTAAATAAACTTAGTCTCTTACATTTATTATTCAGCCCATTAACATTAATTGAGATCACCTTCATATTTAACTACTGCTATATACAGATTTAATTGAACTTGTATTTTATTACTCAGAATAATGTATAAAAGTTCTTGTTTGTGTACAGCTGTGAATAAAAAAACTGTTTTAGTTTCATTTTAGTTTGACTAATATACTTTGTCAAGTAAAAAAAAAAAAAAAGAAACATTGTGGTATCAAAACCTGAACCATGAACCCTTTCCTATCCATGGGGTTATTATAACCCCTACACTTAAGATGACAAGGCATCAAAGTGTCCCTCTCCTATCACAGGCACTATACTCTGAGCCTGACAAGTCATTACTTGTTAGTCAGAAAGTATGTTGTCATTCTATAAGATAATTATAATAGTAAACTTATGGTTATTAACCAGTCTGATATATTCTAAATTCAGTCTACTAAGCTTGACAAGAATTAACAATCCCAATAACATATCAAGAAATCATACAGGTTGATATGAATCATCTTTAACCAGAGAAATTGTTTTACAGTTATGCTTAAATATAGGCTACACCGCTGTACTTATAAATTTTATAATGCATATTTACTATAAGCAAATCTTTCAACATTCCTTCTTGTGTTAAAACTTTCTCTTTTTTTCTTTTCTAAGTGTAAGCAACACAAAAACAAGATGAAAACCTATATGTTAGCTTGTATAATTTATGTTTGGATATTGTTTTTCTGGTTTACTTAGGGCAGATTATTTAAATGTTATTATACACCTTGTAGCAGTGTCATATGTATGTAATTATAAACATTTTAAAAAGTCCTGAAAAGGTGAAGAGTAACTTATGTAAGCTTAAAACAACCGTATAAATAGAAAGATTTGGTTTGTATACAATATTATTTAACACACTAACAATCCACAATGAATTATAAAATCAGATGACAATACTGCCTGCAGTCAGCATAATTGAACTGATATAGATAACAGTAATGTATTGAGCAAGTTTCCTTTTCTGAGTTAGACTGAGAAACATTTACTTAAGTAACTCAATCTGTATCACACTAGATCTGTTTTAAAAGTTCCAGTTGTATATAATCATATTTTAATGTTCAAAGTTACCTTTTACAGATAGTTGCATCCTTAGATGTATTGCCTTTGTCTAATGCCATGACTGCTCTATCAGTGTAAAAGGACCACAAAACTCTGTGACTTACATCATCTTTCATAGACTAACAAGCAACATCAGCAAATACAGAAACTGTAATTAGTAACTTTTCCTTATACATGACTTCTATTCTTATGGTTTGCAGATAAATGTCAGTGTGGAATAGATATGTGGACTACAGAATGAAATCACCTCCTCTTATTGGACTATTTGTTTTTGTGACAGAAAACTTTCAAATCAATTAATTGTTTGTAATGAAAAAGTAAATATTTAATCAGTAATTGCGTAAACTTCATACGAAATCTGTAAAGCAAAACTTTTTTTATTTTTACTGTATGTTTTACTAGATCATTAAATTATAATCTGTGGTAAACTATTAATACATTTAGATGGAGTGAAATAGTATAAGTGTTAGTTTAGGAGCTTAGAATGATAAGACGACTATATGTGAGTGTTGTAAAACAGTGACATCACCATGCTTCTTTTACTTTCATTTTAGTGCCTCTGTTTGACTGTGGGAAGACCCAGGCTTCAGCACTGCTTCCTGAAGCTAGGTGAAGAGCTCTAAAACAAAAAAACAGTGTCATCAGTTTGCGATTCCGGCGGGAAACTAGAGAATGCAAGTGTGGTGCTTTTGATTCTTTGTGTGTAACTCAAGCTTCCTGGCTTACTCTGTTCATTTTTTTGAAATGTATTACCACAGACTAAAAAAAAAAAACTTTCTTTAAGAAAATGATCATAAATACGGTATAAATGAGTTATTGTAGATCTTAAAACAAAACATTTTGTGTGTAAGTCATGTACTCTAAAAACTAATTATTTATCTATATTAAACACATTATTAAAGCTTTGTTAGAAGAGAAGCAAGGCTATTAACTATAAATATAAGTAAAGAGTCAATGCAACCAACATTCAACTTGCACTATTAGTATAATCTCCAGCCCACCCCAAACACAACTATCCCCAGCTGTCATTCAATTCCTTAGTGTATATTAGGTAACTCATAAGCATTGTTAACAGGAATAACAGTTCCTATACTTATGACTGCATTGTCTATTTGATTTAAGTATTAATGTTGGTTATAAATTCAAAGTAACAAAGATAAATTAATATGAGTTACCTTTTCCTGATGGTGTAAAGTGCTGAAGATTTATGTTCCCCTGTCCATAAACTGCAGGTGCTTAATAATGCAAAAACATTTTATTTTAACAGGAAAACAATGAAAGATATTTGTCCTTCATTTTATTTTTTACTTTTCATTCCTGTTGTCTGCCAGTTATTCTTCTCAGCTTGAAGTTTGAGGCTAGGTTCCAAACAATTCATTTCTTCTGTTTGATCTAGGTAGCTGTTTTTATTAAGAAAAGAAACTGCAGTATCCAGGGTTTCAAAGATTCTGGTGCCTTCAGGGAAAAAATGCGAAGTCTGGCTGGAAATAAAAGATGAAGTTTTAATTGTTGTTTAAGTTTCTTAATTAGTGGTAAACATTCCTTCCTTTTTGCTGCCACTGTAGAAGAGTAGTCATTATCAAACCTAATAATGTTGTTGTCATATTTAATTGGATAATTGGTCCATGCTGACTTCAGAACCAGTTCTTTGTCCTGTGAAGAGAAAAAACAAACTATGACAGATCTTGGTTTGGTTTTGTCCTTGTTGTACATGGTTGATTTAATCAAACACTGATGTGGCCTCTCAATTCCATATGAAAAGGCTTCTTGCAGGTTTAAAGCTTTGGAAAGCCAGGTTGTGAGGAAATTGGTCATGTTTTGAGCCTCCACATTTTCAGGTAAACCATAAATCCAAAGATTATTCCTCCTGTATCTGTTCTTGATGTCATCCACTTTATTTATTAAAGATGTATTTTGCTTCAAAAGAAATTCCACTTGTAGTTCTTGTTCTGTTAATCTCCCATCCAGGGCATTTCATGAGTTTTCCATCACTTTTATTTGGATCTTTTGTTGCTCCATCATTTCTTTTAAAACCTCTATTTGTCTGGAGGTTTCTTCTTTATACAAATTCATTTTCAGTTTACTGTCCATTTTATCAATTTTTTTGGTTAGTTCAGACGTGTTGACTAATAAGGTTTGCAGGTCCTTCTTTGAAGACTGGTCTTGAAAGTTGTATTTTGATTTGCTCATCTTGTGACAGTATCAGTAGTCTTTCTGATGACATTTTTGACAGGAATTTTGGTAAATACCGGCATTTTTTTTCTGATAAAACAAACCAGTGACCTTTAAATATTATATCCTGTAATTTTTGTGAAGAAATTAGTCCTGGTTTTCAATTTTTCCTGTCAGTAAATATAAAGACTATCAGAGCTCAAGAAAAGTGCTGCTAACTAGCCTGCATCTTGGCCATGCCCCCAACAAATTATATTTTTGAGTGTAGGCACTTGAGTACATATCTAAAGAATGGACTATGTAGTTCATGTTTTAACTGGGCTAAACTTATTGAACTGTCAATTATTGTGGAAAGTAAGAAGAACAGTGTTTTGCCATGTTGCTCTTGTCATTTTGTCAAAGCATTTATATCAGTTTCTGAGTATATTAACGATTGATCGGGGATGCCTACAATCATACCAAGGTTAGTATTTCTGGTACATTATACTTTCATAATAACAGGCAGAATACTGAGAATATAAAGCTTAGTTCTAACAAATTGGTGACTTTAATTACCCTTGTATTCACTGGAAAATGTATCTAACAGCTCTAATTTTGACAAAAGACTTTGTTAATATTGTTTCTTTTCTTAGGATGACTCAACAGGTTTCCAGTAGTATAAGGGGAAATATATACTAGATTTTGTAGCTACTAATGTCACTAAATAAATAATTGTTTATGTGTTCTTTTGTCTGATCACAATTCAATAGCATTTAACATGGATTTGACAAAAAAAAATCTGGATTGAAAAGATATACAGTGGGTGAAATTGATGATTGCAATCTGACTTCACAAATTATTACTGGTGATTGGTACAATCTATCTTTAACCGCAAAACATCAATATGGGTGTCTTGATATTTGAAAATTTGCTATGTAATGGCAATTGTGTTTTACAAATATGAAAAATGTCGTTCCCTGTGTGGTGGTATAAAGTAATATTGAAGTTATACAGAAGGGAAAAAAGAATTATAAAACCTTTAAGAAATCTCCAATAAGTAATAATAAGAAATAACACAACTTATAGGAATTTAAAACAGGAAGTTACAACCACTAAAACTAATTATGAAAATAAACTGATTAGTAATTTTTCCAATAAGAAAGTTTTTTTTATAAATACATTAATTTAATTAACAATAAGATATCGCCTATTAATAAAATTTCAATTAATGATGAAGTTATTCTAGATGCCTATACAACTATGAGTGAATTCAACAAATTATTTTCAAATACCGGACAAGATTTACAATCACATAGATCACATTTCTGTTTCTGTACCTTTCCCATTTTTTTTTTATTTTGCTATCCCTAAGTATCTTAATAAAATAAAGAAAACATTATCTATGGGCCATGATATAATACTAGGTCTTTTATTATTGAATATTAAAGGTAACATTATGCTCATTTTTGTATATTATTTTAATAAATTGTTGGCAAATGGTATAGTTCAGAATTTCTGGAAATTATCCTGTATTACACTGGCTTATAAAAAAAGAATGGTCAAATAAAAAAAACTATAGGCCAATAAGTTTAACATCATTAGTAGCTAAGTGTTTTGAGAAAAGTGTGTTAGAGCTTATGGATAATGTTGGTTATAGTTCAGCATTCATAGACCTGGAACAGTATGGTTTTATTAAAGGAAGGTCAACTTTAGTAACTTAATATGCTTTATGATCAGATAACTATGGCCTTAGACCTAGGATTGTTGCTAAGTGTAATTTATGTGGACCTTTCCAAAGCTTTCAGTTGTCTTCCATTTCTGGTTATTAGGAAATGTTTGATTGAACCTAACACTAACTGCTACATTATTAGCTGGATCATGAACTGGCTGACCAATAGAAAGCAGAATATTAAGATTGATTCTGTATGTCAAGTTGTCTTTAGTTTATTATTTATGTATTAAAGTAGGGGTTTTACAGGGATCCATTTTGGGTCCAACTTTATTTAATATAGTACTTTTCAGCATCCCGAGTAGCACAAAAATTTGGATGCATAAATATGCTGGATGACTGTAAAATTGGATTTATATTGTGAAACAAAACGTGTGCTGACGATCTTACTAAGTATGTATGGTTATTAAGTAAGTGGGCCTCAGATATCAGCCTAAAATTCAGTTTTGACAAATACAATATTCTGTACTATTCTAACAAACCCCTCAGATTCCCTATATATTTATTGACCTTAAAACTTGAGAAGGTCAACAAATACAAAGACTTGGGCATTATAAAAACATCAAACTTTGCTTTTAATACAAATGCTGAGGTAATAAGAATAAGGGCTATTACATATATGGGATACTAGTTAAGGAATCTTTCTGCAAGACAAGGGCATTTCGGTTTTTATTTTTTAACACTTATATTAGACCACTTATTGAGTATGACAATAAACTGCATATGCGTACTCTCAAGGACAATTAAATATTTTAAAAGGAGTAGAAAACATTTTACAAAAAGAACTGCAGCACTAAGGACTACAGAATTTGGGACTAGATGTAAACATTTGAACTTCTTTTCATTTTGTTATAGATACATACAAGGAAAATTCATATTAGCTTGTAAACTATCTCATGATCATGTTTTACAGACTATGTTCAATACTGAAGTTTAGAGGTGTACAAAAATACATAGACATGATAATATTAATTTTGTGATAAAACCGGGGAGTTCCAGGGTACAACATTCATATATAGCTGTTAAAATGATAAAACTTTGGAATAACATGCCCATGTGTGTGCAACAGTCTGACCTTCTTCTTCTTCTGGCTGTTCCTATTAAGGGTCACAACAGCAGATCATCTGTTTCCATTTCTTCCTGTCCTCTGCATCTTGTTTTGTCACACCAACCACCTCCATGTTCTCTCTTACCACATCCATAAACCTTATATCTGGCCTTCCTCTTTTCCTCTTTCCTGGCAGCTCCATCCTTTTTCCCAGTATACCCAGCATCCCTCCTCAGCACATGTCCAAACCAATGCAATCTCATCTCTCTGGCTTTGTCTCCAAACCGTTCAACTAGAGCTGACTCTCTAATATACTGATTTATAATCCTGTCCATCCTTGTCACATCCAGTGCAAATCCTAATATCTTTAACTCTGCCACCTCCAGCTCTGACTCCTGCCTTTTTGTCAATGCCACCATCTGCAACCCATATAACATAGTTGTCTCACTACCCTCTTGTAGACCTTCCCTTTCACTCTTATTGGTATCTGTCACATATCACTCCTGACACTCTTCTCCACCCACTCCATTCTGCCTGTACTCTCATCTTCACCTCTCTTCCACACTCACCATTACTCTGAACTGTTGATCCTAAATATTTAAACTCATGTACCTTCACCAGTTCTACTCCTTGCATCCTCACCATTCCTCTGTCCTCCCTCTTATTCACACACATATATTCTGCCTTAGTCCTGCTGACCTTCATTCCTCTCCTCCTCTCCAGAGCATATCTCCACCTCTCCAGGGTCTCCTCAGATTTGTGCAACAGTCTAATAATCTTGAATTGTTTTTTTTTTTAAAGTTAGATGCTTGGGCTGGTAATAAAGTCTATGAGCAATTTCATCAAGATTCAGTGTTCCTTGATGGCAATTTGGCCTTAACACTGTATTTGAACTTAAGAACATATGAACCACAGAGGCAGACACACAGTCACACACACAAATACTAAGACCACTCATCCCACTGCATACATTCTCACATACAACCACACACATGCACATTCAAACAAATGCACACTCGCCACCACTACCTGTCCAGCTGCATAAATGCTTACCATAGGCATTTCTTAAGGGACAGCACATAGCCAGTTAGCATAGACCACTCCCCCAGAATGCATCATCAGCATATAGCTCAACTCAAGGAGACAGCCTACCACAGTGATCCTACAGGCTATGTAAGATGACTGCAGTGGGTCTGACTCTGAATCAGAAAGGGCTGCTGCCACTGGTTACAGCCATTGTTAGAACTTACCACTGAATCTGGACCTTAATTTTAACTAACTGGTAGCAGCATATTCTAAACACGGGGAAAGAGGGAGCTGGTGCTGGAGAGTCACTGTTTACTTCCAACCAGAAAATATTATGTGAGAAAGTGTGTGTGTGTGTGTGTGTGTGTGTGTGTGTGTGTGTGTGTGTGTGTGTGTGTGTGTGTGTGTGTGTGTGTGTGTGTGTGTGTGTGTGTGTGTGTGCGCGTGTGTGTGTGCGTGCACGTGTGTGTGTGTATGTGTTTGTGTGTGTGTGATTGCATGCACCTCTGTGTGAGTGTGCGTGTGCGTGTGTGTGTGTGTGTGTGTGTGTGTGTGTGTGTGTGTGTGTGATTGCATGCACCTCTGTATGAGTGTGTCTGAGTGAGTGTGTGTGTGTGTGTGTGTGTGTGTGTGTGTGTGTGTGTGTGTGTGTGTGTGTGTGCATGTGTGTGCACGTGTGTGTGTACGTGTTTGTGTGTGTGTGATTGCATGCACCTCTGTGTGAGTGTGCGTCGTGTGTGTGTGTGTGTGTGTGTGTGTGTGTGTGTGTGTGCGCGTGTGTGTGTGTGTGTGTGTGATTGCATGCACCTCTGTATGAGTGTGTCTGAGTG
>NC_056743.1:1725036968-1725051749 GCF_019279795.1 Protopterus annectens | reverse complement strand
AGAAGTTTAACTATTAGAAAAAGTAAAGAGAAGTAGAAAGTTTCACTGTTAGAAAATGTATATAGCAGTCAGAAGTTTAACTATTAGAAAAAGTAAAGAGAAAGTTTCACTGCTTGAAAATGTAAAGAGCAGAAGAAAGCTTCATTGTTAGAAAATGTAAGAAGCAGTAGGCAGTTCCACTATTAGAAATGTAAAGCGCAGTAGGAGGTTTCACTGCTAGAAAATGGAAAGAGTATTAGGAAATTTCATGTTAGAAAATTTGAAGAGCAGTAGAACATTTTACAGTTTGAAAAATGTAAAGAGCAGTCAGAAGTTTCACAATTAGAAAATGTAAAGAGCAGTAGGAAGTTACACTATTAAAAATGTAAAGTGAGGTAGGAAGTTTCACTGTTAGAAAATGTAAAGTGCAGGAGGAAGTTTCACTATTAGAAAATGTAAAGTGCAGTAGGAAGTTTCATTCTTAGAAAATGTAAAGCGCAGGAGAAAGTTTCACTGTTAGTAAATGTAAAGCGTAGGAGGAAGTTTCACTGTTAGAAAATGTAAAGTGTAATAGGAAGTTATACTGTTAGAAAATGTAAAGAGCAGTAGGAAGTTTCACTGTTAGAAAATGTAAAGTGCAGTAGGAAGTTTCACTGCTTGAAAATATAAAGAGCAATAGGAAGTTTCATGTTAGAAAATGTAAAGCTCAGTAAGAAGTTTCACTATTAGAAAATGTAAAGTGCAATAGGAAGTTTCACTGTTAGAAAATGTAAAGAGCAGGAGGAAGTTTCACTGTTAGAAAATGTAAAGTGCAGTAGGAAGTTTCACTGTTAGAAAATGTAAAGAGCAGTAGGAAGTTTCACTATTAGAAAATGAAAAGAACTGTAGGAAGTTTCACTATTAGAAAATGTAAAGCACAGTAGGAAGTTTCACTGTTAGAAAATGTAAAGAGGAGTAGGAAATTTTATGTTAGAAAATTTGAAAAGCAGTAAAAAGTTTCACTGTTAGAAATATGTAAAGAGCAGTAGGAAGTTTCACTATTAGAAAATGTAAAGAGCAGTAGGAAGTTACACTATTAAAAATGTAAAGTGCAGTTGGAAGTTTCACTGTTAGAAAATGTAAAGAGCAGGAGGAAGTTTCACTATTAGAAAATGTAAATTGCAGTAAGAATTTTCATTCTTAGAAAATGTAAAGCGCAGGAGGAAGTTTCACTGCTAGAAAATGTAAAGAGCAGGAGGAAGTTTCACAATTAGAAAATGTAAAGAGCAGGAGGAAGTTTCACTATTAGAAAAACTAAAGAAAAGTAGGAAGTTTCACAGTTGGAAAATGTATAGAGCAGTAGGAAGCTTCACTATCAGAAAATGTAAAGTGCAGTAGGAAGTTTCACTGTTAGAAAAACTAAAGAGAAGTAGGAAGTTTCACTGTTGAAAATGTATATAGCAGCAGGAAGTTTCACTATTAGAAAAAGTAAAGAGCTGTAGGAAGTTTCACTATTAGGAAACAAAAAGCATAGTAGGAAGTTTCAGCTCTATATTAGATCAGCAAACACTTAAAAAAGCGAATGCTGACTCATCGAAGTTATGTGAGCGAATGTTTAAAATATCGAAACAACAGAAACCCAAATTTTTTCCTAGGGAAAAAATTTGGTTGTCCGTTTCTTTTGCTTCGGTATTTTCAGTTCTGTGGTGGAAAGTAACGGGTCAGATTCAGGTAAGTGTGCGATTGTGTGGATGTGAGTGTTAGGGCGGGTTAGGTGAGTTAGGGCTAGGGTGTGGGTTAGGTATGTGTGCAATTGTGGGGACGTGAGGGTTAGGGCAGGTTAGGTGAGTTAGGGTTAGGGAGCGGACGAGGTGAGTGTGCAATAGTGACAGACCTCAGGGTTAGGGTTTGGGTTAAGATCAGTGGATAGTTAGTGGTGTGTGTATAGTTTAGTGTAGGGTTAGGTGTCAGATTTTAGGTGTATGTGTGTGGATTGCTGTTTGTTTGGTGTGCTTGTGTTGTATGTATGTGTTTTGGATCTGACAGTTCAAGATTGTAAGCTTTCTCTTACATAAGTTCGATCAATCAGCATTCACTTTTTTAAGCATTCGCTGATCTAATATAGATCCTAAGTTTCACTATGAGAAAATGTATAGAGCAGTAGGAAGCTTCACTATTGGAACATGTAAAGTGCTCTAGGAAGTTTCACTGTTAGAAAATGTAAAGTGCAGTAGGAAGTTTCACTGTTAGAAAATGTAAAGAGCAGTAGGAAGCTTCACTGTCAGAAAATGTAAAGTGCTCTATGATGTTTCACTGTTAGAAAATGTAAAGTGCAGTAAGAAGTTACACTGTTAGAAAATGTAAAGAGCAGTAGGAAGTTTCACTGTTAGAAAATGTAAAGTGCAGTAGGAAGTTTCATTGTTAGAAAATATAAAGTGCAGGAGGAAGTTTCACTGTTAGAAAAACTAAAGAGAAGTAGGAAGTTTCACTGTTGAAAATGTATATAGCAGCAGGAGGTTTCAGTATTTGAAAAAATAAAGAGCAGTAGGAAGTTTTACTATGAGGAAACGAAAAGCATAGTAGGAAGTTTCAGCTCTATATTAGATCAGCGAACACTTAAAAAAGCGAATGCTGACTGATCGAAGTTATGTGAGCGAATGTTTAAAATATCGAAACAACAGAAACCCAATTTTTTTCCTAGGGAAAAAATTTGGTTGTCCGTTTCTTTTGCTTCGGTATTTTCAGTTCTGTGGTGGAAAGTAACGGGTCGGATTCAGGTAAGTGTGCGATTGTGTAGATGTGAGTGTTAGGGCAGGTTAGGTGAGTTAGGGCTAGGGTGTGGGTTAGGTATGTGTGCAATTGTGGGGACGTGAGGGTTAGGGCAGGTTAGGTGAGTTAGGGTTAGGGAGCGGATGAGGTGAGTGTGTGATAGTGACAGACCTCAGGGTTAGGGTTTGGGTTAAGATAAGTGGATAGTTAGTGGTGTGTGTATAGTTTAGTGTAGGGTTAGGTGTCAGATTTTAGGTGTATGTGTGTGGATTGCTGTTTGTTTGGTGTGCTTGTGTTGTATGTATGTGTTTTGGATCTGACAGTTCGAGATTGTAAGCTTTCTCTTACATAAGTTCGATCAGTCAGCATTCACTTTTTTAAGCATTCGCTGATCTAATATAGATCCTAAGTTTCAATGTTAGAAAATGTAAAGAGCAGAAGGAAGTTTCAATGCTAGAAAATGTGAAGACCAGTAGGAAGTTTTACTAATAGAAAATGTAAAGTGCTCTATGATGTTTACTGTTAGAAAATGTAAAGTGCAGTAAGAAGTTACACTGTTATAAAATGTAAAGAGCAGTAGGAAGTTTCACTGTTAGAAAATGTAAAGTGCAGTAGGAAGTTTCACTGTTAGAAAATGTAAAGAGCAGTAGGAAGCTTCACTATCAGAAAATGTAAAGTGCTCTAGGATGTTTCACTGTTAGAAAATGTAAAGTGCAGTAGGAAGTTACACTGTTAGAAAATGTAAAGAGCAGTAGGAAGTTTCACTGTTAGAAAATGTAAAGTGCAGTAGGAAGTTTCACTGTTAGAAAATGTAAAGAGCAGTAGGAAGCTTCACTATCAGAAAATGTAAAGTGCTCTAGGACATTTCACTGTTAGAAAATGTAAAGTGCAGTAGGAAGTTACACTGTTAGAAAATGTAAAGAGCAGTAGGAAGTTTCACTGTTAGAAAATGTAAAGTGCAGTAGGAAGTTTCACTGTTAGAAAATGTAAAGAGCAGTAGGAAGTTTCACTGTCAGAAAATGTAAAGTGCTCTATGATGTTTCACTGTTAGAAAATGCAAAGTGCAGTAAGAAGTTACAGTGTTAGAAAATGTAAAGAGCAGTAGGAAGTTTCACTATCAGTAAATGTAAAGTGCAGTAGGAAGATTCACTGTTACAAAATGTAAAGGGCAGTAGGAAGCTTCACTGTCAGAAAATGCAAAGTGCTCTATGATGTTTCACTGTTAGAAAATGTAAAGTGCAGTAGGAAGTTTCACTGCTAGAAAATGTAAAGAGCAGTAGGAAGTTTCACTGTTAGAAAATGTAAAGTGCAGTAGGAAGTTACACTGTTAGAAAATGTAAAGTGCAGTAGGAAGTTTCACTGTTAGAAAATGTAAAGTGCAGTAGGAAGTTACACTGTTAGAAAATGTAAAGTGCAGTAGGAAGTTTCACTGTTAGAAAATGTAAAGAGCAGTAGGAAGTTTCACTGTCAGAAAATGTAAAGTGCTCTAGGATGTTTCACTGTTAGAAAATGTAAAGTGCAGTATGAAGTTTCACTGTTAGAAAATGTAAAGAGCAGTAGGAAGTTTCACTGTTAGAAAATGTAAAGAGCAGTAGGAAGTTTCACTGTTAGAAAATGTAAAGTGCAGTAGGAAGTTTCACTGTTAGAAAATGTAAAGAGCAGTAGGAAGTTTCACTGTCAGAAAATGTAAAGTGCTCTAGGATGTTTCACTGTTAGAAAATGTAAAGTGCAGTAAGAAGTTACACTGTTAGAAAATGTAAAGAGCAGTAGGAAGTTTCACTGTTAGAAAATGTAAAGAGCAGTAGGAAGTTTCACTGTTAGAAAATGTAAAGAGCAGTAGGAAGTTTCACTGTTAGAAAATGTATGGAGCGGTAGGAAGTGTCACTATTAGGAAAAGTAAAGCGCACTAGGAAGTTTCATAGGAAGAAAATGTAAAGAATATTATGAAGCTTCACTATTACAAAATGTATAGAGCAGTAGGATGTTTCACTAATAGAAAATGTAAAGTGCAGTAGGAAGTTTCAGTTTTAAAAAATGTGAAGAGCAGTAGGAAATGCCACTGTTAGAAAATACAAAGAGTGGTAGGAAGTGCCACAGATAGAAAATGTAAAAAGCAGTAGCAAGTCTCACTGCTTGAAAATGTAAAGAGCAGAAATAAGTTTCACTTTTATAAAATGTAAGGAGCAGTAAGAAGTTCCAGTGTTAGAAAATGTAAAGCACAGTAGAAAATGTCAAAGAAAATGTAAGGAGAAGCTGGAAGTTTCAGTGTTAAAAAATGTAAAGAGCAGTAGGAAGTTTCACTATAAGAAAATGTAAAGCGCTGTAGAAAGTTTTGCTGCTAGAAAATGTGTGGAGCTGTGGGACGTTTCACTGTTAGAAAATTTAAAGTGCGGTAGGAAGTTTCACTGTAAGAAAACGTAAACAGCAGTAGGAAGTTTCATTTTTGGAAAATGTGTGGAGCGGTAGGAAGTTTCACTATTAGAAAAAGTAAAGTGCAGTAAAAAGTTTTACTGTTAAAAATGTATATAACAGTAAAATGTTTCACTATTAGAAAATTTAAAGTGCAGTAGGAAGTTTCACTATAAGAAATGTAAGGAACAGTTCGATGCTTCACTATTAGAAAATGTAAAGAGCAGTAGGAAGTTTCACTGACAAAATGTAAAACACACTAGGAAGTTTCACTATCAGAAAAAGTAAAGTGCAGTAGGAAGTTTCACTATAAGAAATGTAAGGAACAGTTCAATGCTTCACAGTTAGAAAATCTAAATAACAATAGGAAGTTTCACTGTTAGAAAATGTAAAGCGCAGTAGGAAGTTTCACTATTAGAAAATGTAAAGAGCAGTAGGAAGTTTCACTATTAGAAAATGTAAAGAGCAGTAGTAAGTTTCACTGATTGAAAATGTAAAGCGCAGTATGAAGTTTCACTGTTAGAAAATGGAAAGAACATTTGGAAGTTTCACTGTTAGAAATTGTAAAGAGCTTTATGAAGTTTCAATGTTAGAAAATGTAAAAGGCAGTTGGAAGTTTCACTGTTACAAAATTGAAAGTGCAGTAAGAAGTTTCACTGTTAGAAAATATAAAGCACAGTAGGAGTTTCACTATTGGAAAATGTAAAGAGAAGTAGAAAGTTTCACTGTTAGAAAATGTAAAGTGCAGTAGGAGGTTTCATTGATAGAAAATGTGAAACACAGTAGGAAGTTTTGCTATTAGAAAATGTGAGGAGCAGTAGGATGTTTCACTGTTAGAAACTGAAAAGTGCATTAGGAAGTTTCTCTGTTAGAAAAATTAAAGAGCAGTTGGAAGTTTCACTATTATAAAATGTAAAGAGCAGTAAAATGTTTCACTGTTAGAAAAAGTAAAACACAGTAGGAAGTTTCACTATTAAAAAATGTGAGGAGCAGTAGGACGTTTCACTGTTAAAAATTGAAAAGTGCATTAGGAAGTTTCGCTGTTAGAAAAAAATAAAGAGATTTGATTTACATCAGTGAAGATGTGCCTGGGGGCCCAGAAGGGAAAGTATAACAAAGAAGTTTAGATTGTTGAAGAACTGCATGAAAATATTTGGCATGGAAGATGTGAATTCAGTCATAGGAATTCAGAGTGAATTTACATATTATTCCCCAGGATACAAAAACTATGCTAGGCTAGACAGAATTTATGTTTCGCAGGAACTTGCACATTTAATTAAAGGTCTTGATATGCACCCAATGACTATTTCAGATCATGCTCAATAATTAAAATAAAAACACAGGGTAATGAAATAAACATGAGACACTGGTGCTTTCCCACTTATCTGTTAAAAAGAGAGGAATTTAAGGAATAAGTACTGGAGATTATTCAGGAGCTATTAGAGAAGATAGAAATTTCTGAAAATATAGCTAAAAAGTGGAATAAAATCAAGGTAGAGTTTAAAAATAGGGCAGAAATAAAAGAAAGGGAGATATGCTTAAGAAGTAACAAGAATTATTTAGAGGAACTGACGAATGTTAAAGTATTGAAGAATGTGGGAATATCACAGAACAAGAAAAGGGTCAACTGCAGAATGCTAAACAGAAAATAAGGAATTACCTCAATAATATGTACAAGTTTAGAAAGACTGCTGTTAAACAATTGTTTTTTAATAATAACTCTACAGCACAAAAACTTTTAGCACAACAACTCAGGCAACAGAAAGTATAAAGGGCTGTCACCAAGCTTAGGGCGCCTATAACAACAACAGATCCTGTAACAGTATTAGACATTTTTCAGAAATTCTATATAAAGCAGAGAAATATGGAAATCAAGAAAAGATGCAAATGGAAATGTTTATGGAAGAATTAAATATGCCAATGTTAGAGGTAGATGAGGCTTAATTACTAACAGTTAGGATAGCAGGAGATGAGATAAAAATTGTGATGTATAACCAATCTACAGGAAACTACCCAGGAGTAGATGGCATTCGTGTTGCAGTTTGGAAGCTAAGAGGGAAAAAACTGATACAGATCTGGAAGGTTTTAACAGTATTTTAAGAGGAGGAGAAGTACCAACATCCTGGAAGAAAGCAGCGGTAGCTGTAATACCTATACAATGTAAAAATCTATCAGCTCCAGCTTTATACAGGCCCATTTCAATACTTAACCATGATTATAAAGTGTTTATGCCTATAATGGCTAAAGGAATGGCAAAAATGATGCCAAAAATTGATAGGTATGGATCAATGTGGTTTTGTGGAGGGGAGGCAGACATTTGACAACATTAACAAAACCTTGATGATCCAGAGGGAAGTAGAATGTAAGAAAATACCACTGTTGTTGGTGGGTCTTCATGCAAAGAAAGTATTTGACAGAGTAACCTGGGACTTTATGAGCACGACAATGGAAGTATTTACATTTCTTGATAAAATTATAAGGCTGATTAGGAGGATATATGAGAGATCGAAGGTGAAAATTAAAGTGGGTGGGGGTCCCCTCTGATAAGTTATGCTTGAGCAGAGGATCCAGGCAGGAATGTCCTCTTTCACCTTTCTTATTTTCATTATATTTAGAACCACTGGCAAAGATAAAAGGGACTCAGAAATTCAAGAATATAATTAGTATAGTAGTCAATAAAAGCTTGCTTTATTTGCAGATGATATTATTCTATATCTGACAAAACTAGAAAGGGGCATTACAGTGTTGTGGAATATTTTGAGACAGTTTCAAATCTTTTTGGGATTGAAAATTAATGAAGCTAAAACAAAGGCAGTATTGGTAAATTATGTACCCACACATGAATTGGTTCAGCAATATTCATTTTTATGTGGATCCATTCTGGCAGCTAAGGATATGTGGGAAAAGACTAAACAAAAGATAACACAAAAATTAAGCTAATTGAAGCTCTGTTATATGGGCATGGATAGTATGATACAAGCAATTAAAATGTTCTTAATCCCTTTAGTCTTATACACAGGTCAGTCATACTTTTATAAACCAGAGGAGAATTTGTAGATAGCAATTAATTAGGAGCTGAAGGACTTTTTCTGGAAGGGGAAGACAGTAAGAGTCTAGTGGGATAAACTGCTTCTTTCAGTGGAACAGGGCAGCTTGGGATTACCTGGTTTGAAGAGGTATTTCAGAGCAGCACAGTTAATTTTCCTATACATAACACAAGCAGAAAACTATAACTCAAAATGGAAAGGGATGATGATGAAACAGGGAAGAAGCTCAAGAAACAAGAGGAAACTGGGATTTTGGATGCACACCTTTAAGGAGAATCACAATAATTACACAGAATATTATACTGCTAAAGTAGCAGAAAGTTCTAAGATCTAAGCCAACATGGGAATAGAGAAAGGGATAGGGATGACTGCAATTAAGGATAGAGACAATAGGCAAGAGGGAGCTGGAATTTATTGGAGAAAATACGCAAAAAAAGCAAGGCACTAGGAGCAAATAACTAGAGAATGAAAGGTAATAGAATGGAAAGACACCAATAATTTATTTGGACTGCAGGTTAGAGATTGCCATCCATATCAAGGATTGATATCAGAGTATACGCAAACAGAAAGAAAGAGGGGGTCCTAAATGAAAGACCAGCACTACTAGAGTTTTTCATGTAGACTCTAGAATAGAAACTGCCATTGCAAAAGGAATAATTAGTAGAGCATATAAAATATTGCATGTGAACTATAAGAATCAGATGAGGTTAGAAAGGATTGGGAAGTAACACTGGATAAGCAATTCACAAAGAAACAGTGAGGGGATATATGTATGTCTCCCAAATATGCAACAAAATGTAGAAGATTTAGGATTTTTGCATGGAAGTGTTTTCATAAATAGTTTTATACCCCAAGTAGACTCCAGAGAATTTTTACTCAGGTAAACAGCAAATGTTGGAGGTGTGACAGGGAAGAAAGAGTTAATTGGGAACACATTGTCTGGGAGTGCAGTGAGTTGGGAGACTTTAAAGATTCCCTGCAGACCATGCTGTCTGAGATGCTAGGTGGGCAGACTGGTGTGATGAGGGAAATGATTTTTCTGATCTATAATGCATAATCTGAATTGCCTGGACACAGGATCGCCTTGCTGAGTCTAATTATGGTGGCTGCCAAAAAAGCAATTACTAGATAATGAAAGTCAAAATCTAACCCAACTATACTAGAAGTAATGAATATAGTAACAGAGATAAAGCAACTGGAACTGGGACATTTAGAAAAGGGTAGGGGCAAATTGCATAGGAAAAAATGGGAATTGTGGGAACAATACATACAGGTGAAGAATGGGGTTTAAAAGAAGGCCAGACTTAAATGAGCTGTGTGATGTTTGACTGAAAATGATTGGGTAGATTATAAGTGATGTATAATATTTGCAACTGGGAGTGTGTTAGTATAATTTGTGATTTAAAATGAGTGCAACTAGGATTGTGTTGGTATGATTTGTTTTATAAATGTATAATTGCCTGTGTCATAAGTGATAATTTAATAATGATGTTTGCTGTATAAAAAAAGCAGTAAATTGAATAGTTTATGTAATGTTGCTTAGGTTATATGATATTTAGCCATATATGTGAAGTATAATGCTTGTAAATACGAACTTGTTAATATAGTTTGATTACTTTTATATAAATGTAAATTTGCCTCTGTCACAAATGATAATTCAGTAAAGGTGTTTGAAAAAGGATACCCCACCAGTTCATCGGTGCCATGAAACAACACATGAGGATCACATGTGGTTTCTGTACACCACAGAGGAAGGAAGTAATACCATGCGGACAGAAACTTTATGATATTGCCCATTTTGAGCCATTGACTATGGCAACATTACAATAAAGGCTCTGCCCGGGGAGCAGGAACAATGGTATAACAACCATAAATGGTTACACTCCATCAACTGCCAGATGGTCTGTGATGCACAGAGTCAATACACAGTAAGTTAGCAGGGCCTTGACTCACAGCTGGCACACTTGTGACAAGTACCAGTGGTTTGCTTGGGTTGATTTTCCATAGGGTCATCTTACTGGCCATAATAAATGATGTATACAATGATGCCCTGTCAAAGACCCACATTTTTGCTGAGGCTGTGTTTGGACTGTTAAAGGACTACTTATGCTGTCTAGATGTCTGTGACAGTACACTGCAGTATGGTGCTGGAATGTGCAGTAAAATCTTTGCAGTATGTGCAGTGTTATACAACATGTCAGCATGTTAAATGACTAGTTGTGCTGTCTAGATGTCTGTGGCAGTGCATTGACGTGTGGTGCTGAAACGTGCAGTCAAATCTTTGCAGTATGTGCAGTATTATACAACATGTCAGCATGTTAAATGACTAGTTGTGTTGTCTAGATGTCTGTGGCAGTGCATTGAAGTGTGGTGCTGAAATGTGCAGTAAAATATTTGCAGTATGTCCAGTATTATACAACGTCAGCATGTTAAATGACTAGTTGTGTTGTCTAGATGTCTGTGGCAGTGCATTGAAGTGTGATGCTGAAACGTGCAGTAAAATATTTGCAGTATGTCCAGTATTATACAGCATGTTGGTACACAGTAACAGCAGAGCAGATACACTCAGGATAAGGAGTTCTGACAGTGAAGATCATATTTAGAAGCAGTCATGCTAAAAGTTTCTTACTCCATGGAGTAGGAACTGATGTTTTCATTACTGATGTGTGTATCATTCACTGATACAAAAAAAAAAAAAAAAAAAAAAGCATATGGTCAGACCATTGTTTTTCTGTGTAGGAATTTAATTTGTGAACAGGGAAAACCCCTTGGGCAAAGGGTCCTTTTACAATACAGACCCATGTATCTATCCAAGTTGTTATAATCACACAGATAGAGCCCTCTGTATAAGTTGTGTAAAAACAAAGTATACTAAGAGAAATCAAAGCAGCTGAATAGTTACAAAGGATGATAATGTTACCTGCAGTGTAAGAATGTCTGAGAAAAATATAATCCTAATAATCCTATAATCCTAATAAAGTTATGCTGCAGTGATGTCCATCTCTACCCACTTACCATAACCACTGTTAAAACTTGTCAGGGTGCATACTACTTTCTTCTTCAATTCTACAATAATTTCAGAAATTTGGATTTAATTTAAAACTTTTATTTCAAATGTTATAGCACTAATATCCATTTGCTAAATAAAATAATACAATCTGACAATGGAAATAGACTTTAGCATGAACAACAGTAAACATCTCTGCACTTGAAATTCACATTCAGTGAAACTGCACTGAAACCCACATTCATAGAAAATGCGTTTTGTCAGTGACAGATTGAGTGTACCTTTGAGTTGTTTTCAAACCGTGGGCCCCTGCACACATTTTTAGGACCATGTCTAAATACATGTGTTCTGTAATTCACCTTCTTGATTTAATTAAATTATATTCCTTATTTAATGCAGCACCACTTGTTAGAGTGTTTTTAAATTTAACATTTTTCCAGCGATGAAACAAAATGTATGAAACAATAATGACAAATTACCAAATTTGGAGCATTATAACCATAAAAGGCCACTCAAACTGCTGTCATTATAGTCCACCAATATCTGTCAATATGTACAATCTATGCAAAAATAAAAGTCATCTGAATAATTCCACATTAAATACATCTGTAACTAATGAAGAGGCTGCTGTTAGCAAACATTTCAGTGCTTCATCTATAAATTCAGTGTCTGCAGCCCTTGAAAAATAAATTGCTGCACAGATATCTTAAATCCCCCACATTTTCTAATGGGGTAGGTTTCTGGGGCATGCTGTGCTGTCTGGTGACAGACATCAGCATGTTGTGTCTCCTATAAGGTCCTAATGCTGGTGCTGTCTGGTGACAGACATCAGCATGCTGTGTCTCCTATAAGGTCCTAATGCTGGTGGTGAGTCAGGTTTTACTTTTTTATGTACAGGAGATTTCAGGGCCTCCCCTCCAGCCAACATGACCCCCCCCCCTCCCAGCCAACATGGATTATAGGCAACTGTGTAGGTTTCCTAATGATACATTCATCTCTCCTACACAATGTAATCATCATCATCTTCTTTTTCTCATTTTCTAGATGACGTTGGGGTGTCGTGTCATCTGTCACCATCTCTTTTAATTCACTGCCACTTTTCTACCTTATTTGACAGTCATGCCTGACTTTCACAGGACCTCTCTCACATTATCCACTCATCTTTTTGCGGTATGCCCACATCTCCTCTGGCCTTCTTCCTGTTTGTCCCAAATCTTCTTCAACGGATTGTCTTTTGCTTTTCCATACATGTACCCAAACCATCTTAATCTGTTCCCTTTTACCTTCTGTGCAATCAGAGATACTCAGGCTTCTGTTCTGATATCTTCATTTCTTCATCTGCACCATAGTGTGCAACAAGCCACCCATCTCAGGCACTTCATCTCCATCACCTCAAGCTTCCTCAACTCTGCCTTCACTGCCCAGGTTTCTGTACCATACAGTAGTGCTTGATGCTGTGCTGGTTTGTACAACTTACTTTTTAGCTTATTTGGCATTCTTATGACACACACTACCCCTGACACTCTGTGCCAGTTGGCTGCAGCCTCTCTAATTCTAGCTTTGACTACCTCATTATGACTTTCCTTCTACTCAGCCACCCCTCAAAGATACTGAAAGCTGTGTTAGTTAACCTGTTCTACTATTTTCTCTTCTGTTTCAGTTTTCTCTTTTTCTAGTTTCATTGCTGTCATTACAACTGTCTTATATTTACTCATTTTCATCCTCTGTGCCTTCAGCTTTGCCTTCCATTCCCCTATAATTTGCTGAAGTTCTTGTTCAGAGTCTGCCTGTAATGCCACACCATCTACATACAGAAGCTTCGTCGATCTGTCTTCTCCAACCTGTTTGCTAATGGAGTTCTTCAACAGAATGAACAGCAGTGGGCTCAGAGCTGAACCTTGGTGTACACCCACTCCCACT
This sequence comes from Protopterus annectens, assembly GCF_019279795.1. Classification (NCBI taxonomy): domain Eukaryota; kingdom Metazoa; phylum Chordata; order Ceratodontiformes; family Protopteridae; genus Protopterus; species Protopterus annectens. The sequence continues at coordinate 1,725,038,639 of NC_056743.1, read as the reverse complement.
GGGAACCCCTCATTAAGTATGAACACTGTCTATACATGTGTCACTGTGCATAGCATCTACTAATTCTACCAATGTTTCTAGGACTTTGAATCATAGCAGGATTTCCCAAATCAGCTTTCTTGGGACATTGTCATATGCTTTTTCCAAATCTAGGAATGTCTAGTTGGAGTCTTAGCTCATCTCTAGCTTCTTCTCAAATATCTGTTTCACTGCAAACATCAGGTCAGTTGCTACTTCCTAGTCTGAATCCAAACTGCACCTCTCTCATCTGACCTTCCACTTATTCATTTATCCACTTATTCATTTATCAGTCATCGTCTCCAGAACCTTGATACAGTGTGACAAGAATTTGATATCTCTATATTGCCCACAGTTGTGAATGTCCCCTTTGTTTCTGTATGCTGGTACTAGAATGCTTAGTCTGCAGTAATCTGGGATATGCCTTTCTTTCCATAATGCTTAGTATCCTCTGGAAGCATTTCTCTCCTAACTCACCAAATATCTTGATCATATATGCCACGATCTCATTTGAGCCTGCTGCTTTCCCTGACTTAATTTTCCTTAGTGCTGTTCTTATTTCTTCTAGGGAGCACTCCTCTTCTTCTTGCTTCATTACAGGCTGTATCTGTGTTGTACAGCTTCTGTGGAATCTTTTTAATTTTGATGCTGCTGGAAGTGCTCCCACTGTCTGTCTTTGATGTCCTGTGGACTGGTGAGCAGGTTGTTGCTGGCATCCCTTATGAACGTGCCTGATGACTACATTCTTTACCTTTCTGTCATTGCTTTGCAACCTTATAGAGTTTGTTGTGCCTTCTGCTATGACCCTTTCCAGAAGTTGGTAGAGTGCCTCTGATGCTTTGTTCTTTGCTATTGTAACTACTCTCACAGCCTCTTTGTTAGCCAACCAGTATTTCTTCTTAGTCTAATCTGTCTTTTCTATCTCCCACTTTTCCTGCACTAGTCCTTCTTTCTTTTCATGACTTCCTGGATGTCCGCATTACACCCCCAACCTTTCCTTTTTCACACATTGCTTTGCCGCATATTGGCTCTATAGTTCTCACACATGCTGGTTTGAGTTGCTGTCATTCTTCAGCATTACCTATTTCCTCTTCTTCCCGAAGTGCTAAAGCCCTGAGTTTTTTTCTGCAACTCTTGTGCTGACTCTGAAGTCAATTTTCAGGTCTTCAGCCTAGTCTCTGTTGACCTTAAAGCCTTCTCTGATCACTGCTTGCAGCTTATTGTGGCAACCAAAGGTTTATGCTGTGGGCCCTCTGTTTGACTTGAGATGTCTTTGCTATTACTGATTCTACTCCAGTGCCCTTTCCTTACTAGGAGAAAGTCTACCTGAGTTGCACGTGGGCCATTTTTGTGATCTTGCAATTGTCTGTCTTTTGAAAACATGTGTTAGTCGCCAAGAAGCCATTTGCCAGACAGAAGCTTAGAATGGCCTCTCCTTCCTTATTCCTGTTGCTCCATCCATGTGGACATAGACAGTCCTCATATGCTGTTGTATCTGTCCAAATATGTGCCTTCGGGTCCACCATTATCAACACTAACTCATGTTGTACTCCTTTATCTAGTAGGTGCTGCAATCACTACATGAATGGACTCCTCCTATCTCAGCCATACTGTAGGGCATAGGCTGAGATTATGAATAGTGCCTTATCCTTA
>NC_056743.1:1725004468-1725031968 GCF_019279795.1 Protopterus annectens | reverse complement strand
GGAGAGAAGGTGTGCACTTTTCAGCACAGTGCTGGTGCATCCAGGAGTCCAGAGTCATGGCAGGACTACTTGTCAAAGACCATGATCAGAGACTGCTGCAGGGTCAGTACCAGGGCTCCCAATATAAGGCGGAGGCCTGGGACCGTCTTGACCGTGACCTCACCATTACCACTGGCATACCCTGAACTGGTGAGCAGATCAGGCATCACTATGCCGACCTGAAGCAGCATAAGAGGGACCTCTTGGATCAGTGGATCCAAGAGGCTAGAGTGACAGGGGATGTTCCAGTTGTGTATAAGTATCACCCCACTATGTGTGTAAAAATTGCCAGCTCATGTATATCATGGATAGCTATAGCTAAATATTCCTCTTATGTCCCTCACAGCTGCAATGGAGTGGGCTGTGAACCAAGAGGCCCATGTCAGTCACCTAGCAAGGTTATGACGTGAGGCAGGTCAGTTATACTCATGCATTTACTGTCATAGGAAATAAAACTAAATGTAGTAGTAAATGAATTCCCTGTATAAAACTCGTATTGTTCAAGGCAAGTACTGCATACACCGGAGAATATGGCAGGAAGAGTCTCATATAGTTTGTATGTAAATAAAAGCGTAATAGCCTGACAATAAAGGTCTAAATGCTGGACTGCATGTGTATACTCTGGTATCCTATGGTAATGTAGATTTGCAATCATGTTATAGTACTGTTGTATTAAGCACTGTTACCCACACCGTGCACCATAAATTGAATGTGTAGAAATGCCTGTATATGACTGGTGTAATCCCCAGAGGCCATTTAGTACAACTGAGAGACACATAGACAGAAAACAGGGAAAATGCAAACAACATAACCCGAACAGCACATGCAACTGTGATGTGAACTGTTGATGTTAAGTTGTCTATCTCACCTTCATTCTTGCTGGTTGGGATTGGAGTCAATCCTTGGCTCTGACTCGGCCATCTTCTATAGCTCGAGAGCTGTTTACTGGCTCGAGGCTACCCCTTATCCCATGATGCTTTGTGCTAGCTACCCAGATCTCATTTGCCGCTTCAGCTGCAAGGTGTTGTTTTTCTGGCTTAGGCTTGTATAAGTTACTTATAGAACTTTTTCTGCTGAGAATTGTATTTTTTCTAGGAGTTATTATTTATTTTTAGTCCTATATCTTGTTGAATTAGTTTAGGTGCAATTGTAGCCCTCCCCTTAGAACTTGTTTAAATTAAAGAGTTCTACCCCCCTCCTATCACTTCTTGTCTGGTTAGCGTTTAAGATTAGAGGCTTTCCTTCTATCTTCTTTTTAGGTAGCCATTTCAGTTAAAGGCTTCCTAGTTAAAAAAAATAAATAAAAAAATAAAAAAAAATCTTAGCTTTAGTCTGTAGATACTGTGGTGTTTTCCTTTTTTCTGTAAACTGTATTTTAGTTGTTGATTCTGGTTGTTGACTGATGTAGTAATTTCCTTTTTTGGATACAGGATGTCTAAGGAAATCAAAGTGCCTGGATTCAAGAAGTGTGACTCATGCTGTCAGAAAATGTCTCTGACAGATGGGCACACTTCTTGCGTCTATTGCTTAGGCGCTGTGCACCTGCAGGACTCTTGTTCTATCTGCCATGCATTTAGTCCAAGAGTTCTGCAGGAGCATAAGAATAAACTTATTCTTAGGGGTCTTTTAAAGTCCCAGGATTCACCGGCCAAGACTCAGCCTGTGAAGTCTCCAAGACCTACCAAATCGTCGGCTCCAAGTTTGGAGCCGTCATTGGTCCAGACTTTACCTGCTACTTTGGTTCTGGGCCGGAACCGATGAGAAATCTCCCCGTTGGCTCCATCAGAATCTTTGGAGCCATCACGGAGCCACAAGAGGCTGAGGTCCCCTTCTCTGGAATTGATACACTCGGCTCCTCAGTCTCCCCTGCTTCAGAGTGAGCGCAGTCACAGATCTTCCCACTCCTCTGGGTCTTCTAGGCTCTTGGATCACGACGTGGAGAGAGTGGTCAGTAGGTTGCTGAAGTCGCAGGCACTTGCCAAAATGTTGTCTGGCCCTCCTCAACAGGTGTCAGCTCCGTCCACCATCGATGTTCCTCCTCCGACTCCCTTGAGCTCGGAGCCAGAGTTTGTTGGGGTTCAAGTAGTGGAACCATCGGCTCAGATAACTATTTCTTCTTCGGTGCCATCGTCGGTTCAGATTCCCTCGATGGTGCCGTCCATCGAGGGATCTGGGTACCAGGGATCCCTCGTCGGCTTCGGTGCAGGTGAGCTCAGCTCCTACATTGGCCTCAGAGCCATCTCCCTCGGGTGCAGAGAGGGATTCTGATTTCCTCTGAACCAGACCCTTTTCTGCATCATGGCAGGGATGCCTTCGATGTCATGAGGAGTGTGCTGGCCTCTGAGTCAGCTCCACTATTGACTCCATCGACTCCGTCCCCTGTAGTGCTTGCGCCAACCTCTGCTCCTCCTCCAGACCCCAAGCATGGGTAACCGGCATCAGGGCACTCTATTTGGTGTTTCCTCTTTTTCCGAGGCCTCCCCTGATCATTCAGAGGACCCCCCTCATAAGAAGAAGTACAAGAGGAAGCACATTGACTCGCCTGAGTCTGTCACTTCTGATACAGACTTAGATGATTCGGAAGGGTCCCCGAGGTCCCCCTCTGAAGATGTTTCCTTCTCAGACATCCTAGAAATGCTTAAGCAGAGAGAGAACTGGAATCCCCTAGCCCCTACTGAGGGTGAGTCTGTATTCCTGGATGCGTTCGGTTCCCGACCTTCCACCTCCTGGGTTTCTCCGCCTTTCGATCCACTTATATCAGTAGTGACTCGAAAGGCTTGGTCAGCCCCGGATCCAGTGGAACCAACCCAAAGGACACCTTGCAAGTTTATCACTGCACCCCTTGATAAGCAGTTCCTTACCAAAAGTGTTCCTGTGGATGCCATGGTGGTAGCAGCAGCCACTAAAAAAGTGTTAGCGGAAACTTCTTCGTCTGTCCATCCTCCTAACAAGGAGTCTAGGACTATACATAGATACGGGAAGCGAATGTTTGCTTCAGCGACCTTTTCTATGAGGTCACTGAATTACTTATGCCATTTTACCTGGCTTCAGAGGGATCTCCTTAAAGAACTCGGAGATACCCTTCAAGATCCATCAGCTGAGGGGGCTCAAGCTAAAGTCGCTTCCCAGCTGGCGACCCTTAATTCTGTAGTCAACTCCTCCATGAGGCTCATTTCCTATGCAGCCAATGGTGTGGGTAGAGCCGCAGGGACAGGCGTGGCCCTTAGGATACATGCATGGATGCGGCTGTGTAATTTTGCAGAACCCTTTAGAGCGTCATTCACCAACACCCCCTTTGATGGTTCCTTTCTTTTTGGACTACAGGTGAAAGACACTTTGACTAGGTGTGAGCAGGAAGTCAAGACTCTCTCTGCCATGGGAGTCCATTTTTCTATTCTTTCCAGACCATACCCCAAGGGTCAGAAGAGTGGCAAAATGTGGTTCCAAAAATCCCAGGGAGCCTCGCCTGACACATGTAGCAATTTTTCCTTCAGGGGCAGAGAGGGAAGCAAGAACAATAGAAGTCACCCTCATGGCAGAGGGGGTCCGCAGAACCAGGGCAGCAGAGAATCCTTCTCTAAAAAGCCCTTTCAGCATCCTTGAAGGGTTGCCCGGCTGCCCGCCTCTGGAGGCAGTCGGGGGAAGACTTTCACTGTACCCAAAAGCCTGGCAAAAATTAACTCAAGACAAATGGGTACAGTCAATCATATCCGGAGGTTACAAAATTCCTTTCTTTTGACCCCCCCCTTTCCGTCAAGCAAATCCCTTCATGGACACCTCCCTGATAGGGTGGGGGGAGGCATTATCAGGGCAGGACAGTCCAAGGCACTTGGCAGCCTCACAAGTACCATCTGCACATAAACGTCTTAGAGATGAGAGCTGTGCTCCTAGTGTTGCAAGCTCTTCAGGACTCTCTCCCTTCTGGGACCATTGCAATTCAAATGGACAACATGTCAGTGGTGTGGTACATCAACAAGCAGGGCGGAACCAGGTCCTACCCCCTATGTCGAGAAGCACTCAGACTCTGGCAGTGGGCGATTTCCTCCCAACAATTTCTGATTGCAACGCACATCCCTGGGAGGTCCAACTTCATAGCGGACAGGCTCAGCAGAGCTATTTTCATGCCTCACGAGTGGTCTCTGAATCAGGCAGTTGTGGATCTGATCTTCCACAAATTGGGACAGCCTTGCTGCGATCTTTTTGCCATCCTCCTTCAACAGCAAATGCAGCAACTACTTCTCCCTTCTTCCGCTTCCCAGTCACTCTCCCAGAGATGCTCTAGTCCACGATTGGCCTCAAAGACTTCTTTATGCCTTACCTCCATTTTCCCTGATACCGAAATTCTTACAGAAAACAATTTCATTGGGTTGCAAACTGATCCTCACTGCCCCTTACTGGCCTCTACAGCCATGGTTCCCGTTTCTGCACCATTACCTTCTCAAGCAGCCCTGGACTCTGGATCCTATTCCAGACCTATAGATTCATTATTCAGGTGGGCTGCATCAATCCCTTCCGAACACACCAGCTCACAGCTTGGTTGCTCCACTTCCAGCCTTAGCCAGGCTTCCCAGCATTTCCCCGGCCATTCGTGAGATTAGTGTCTCCTCTCACAAATCCGCCACTAGGAAGATTTATGCTAGCAAATGGAAACATTTTTCTTGTTGGGCAGAGGCTAGGAACATAGATCCCTTTTCAGCCCCAGTCCACGAAATCTTGGAGTTCCTAGCAGAACTTTTTCAGTCTGGGTCCGCTTCTGCGACAATCAGAGTTCAATTGGTGGCCATTTCTAACTTTCATGTTGGGTTGTCTAATGCAAACATTATGTCTCATAAGCTATGTAAAGCCTTTCTAAGAGGGACTACTCTCCTTAGACCCCCAGTGAGAGATCCATCTCCTCCTCAGGACCTTAATTTGGTACTAACTTCCTTAATTATGCCCCCTTTTGAACCTGCAGCGTCCTACTCCATTAAGTTTCTATCTTGGAAGATTCTCTTTCTGGTAGCTATTACTTCAGCCAGCTGCGTCTCTGAACTTCAGGCACTATGTGTTCATCCTCTGTACTTAGATTTTCATAAGGACAGTGTTGCTCTGAGGACTAATCCTTCTTTTCTTCCGAAAGTCTGCTCAGAAAATAATTTAAACCAATCTATAGACTTCCCTGTGTTTTTCCCTAACCACACCAACAAGGCAGAATACAAATTACACCAATTGGATGTTCATAGACAATTGTGTTTTTGCCTGCATAGAACGAAGGACATAAGGAAGTTGGACCAACTTTTCCTTTACTATGCTCTGGGCAAACAAGGTCTCCCTGTTTCCAAAGTGACCTTATCCAGGTGGTTGTCTCACATTATTACCTTCATCTATCAACCGAGAAACAAAGAGTTGTCTACCAGACCAAAAGGTCATTCTACTAGGGCTTTGGCCACCACTGTAGCCTTCCAGTCTAGGTTGCCTATGGACTCTATCTGTGCAGCTGCTACGTGGGCAAACCCTCCTACCTTTATTTCTCATTACAAGTTAGATATGGTCTCCAGGAGCAGAGCTAACTTTGGTTCCACTGTTCTGAAAAGTCTGGTCCAATGAGTCACCCAGGATTGTAGGTGCTAGCAAGAATGAAGGCGAGATAGACAACTTAACATTAAAAAGTTATGTACCTACCATAACGTTCCATGTTAGTTGTCTTCATCTCGCCTTCTTTCTTGCGTCCCCCCCCTCCATCTGCCTGTCCTATTGGACTGAGAGGGGTTCAGGTTTCACTGGCTGAGTGTTCTCTAGTTGTTTCCTCTACTGACTTAAAGAGTACGACAGGTGCACTCAACTCTTTGTTTGGAGAGGTTCACTCTCTATCTATGGCTAGGGTTAGCTATTTCAAATGATATCTGGGTAGCTAGCTCTAGGCATCATGGGATAAGGGGTAGCCTCAAGCCAGTAAACAGCTCTCGAGCTATAAAAGATGGCCGAGTCGGAGCTGAGGATCAGCTCCGATCCCAACCAGCAAGAAAGAAGGTGAGATGAAGACAACTAACATGGAACGTTATGGTAGGTACACACAGCCATGGTTTGAATCCTGACTGTGGTAGTAGCCTGCATACAGAATCATACCCCACAACTGTACAGATATGTCCAGAATGTCCAGTAAAGTGGACCATATCTGTTGCATATCAACCTGTCCCCCTGGGAAATCAGTGGGATGATCCCAGACGTATAGGCAGCAAACAGGAAATACAACTGATTGACACACATCTATGAGAACAAAGATGGCACACTAGCAACTCCCCAAAACCTTATGAAACTAAAAAGCCACGTATGCCCCATTTACATCCCAAATTGTCAAGCTGTGGCCAGAGTGCATACAGTAACAGAGTGAGATGTATGTGCATAATAGTAATGTGGAATCTGGTACTGTGTGTGGGAACATTCAGGTAGTGCTAACGAAAATTTCTCCCACAGGTCTGCCAGATACCAACACTGTGCCCAGAAATACAAGAATTATACCCTGTACTGGTACTGTTTATATTGGCATTGTATGGCATTGTGACTGATGCAGTTGCTCTGAATAATGAGGTATTACATATCACTGTTGCCCACACTGTCCTACAAAATATAACTGCCTAGGAAATCTGTATAAGAGTGTTGTAATACAAGGTCAGAGTGCAAAAGCACAGGGGATTAATAATACAGAAAGCAGATAGGAGATATACAGCAATATCTATATAGCAGACACAACTGTGATGGACAGTGTTTAAGTTGTAGCAGGCACAGCCATGGTCTGAATCCTGGGAGGGGAAGTAGGCTGCATACAGAATCATACCCTACAATTGTACAGATAAGGCCAGAATGTCCAGTATATGAGCCTTTATCTGCTGCCTGTCCCACTGTCCCCCTGGTAAGTCTATGGGATGATCCCAGATGTTTAGCCAGCAAACAGGGAATACAGGTTATTGTCAAACATCTATGAGAACAAACCTGTCACTATAGCAACCCCCAAAACTGTTAGGAGAGTAATACGCCAAGTATGTCCTATCTACACCCCCATGTTGTCAAGCTGTGACAAGAGTGTGTACCAGTAACAGAGTGAGATGTGTGTGCATAATACTAATGTGTAAGCTGGAACTTTGTGTGGCAACAGTCAGGTAGTGCTAACAAACATTGGTCCCACAGGTACGTCGAGTACGAACACTGTGCTGAGAAATAAAAAACATTATAACCTGTACTGGTACTGTTCACTCTGGTATAGCAGGGAATTGTGAGTGTTGCAGTTTCTCTGAACAATAAAGTATCACTGATCACTCTCACCCACACTGTGCTACATAATATAACTGTGTAGGAAAGCATGTATATGTGTCCGTCAGGTCACTAAAGGTTGACGAGGGCAATATTCTAGATATGTCCCGGCACACCTGCATGTGCTCAACACATGGCCAGAGTCTGTGCAGAAAGAGTTGGATAACTATGTGCACAACATCAATCTGAAATCTGGGAGTATGTGTAGAAACAGTTAGTGTTAACAAACATTCCCTCCACAGGTATACCAGGTAGAGGTGTATACTGCAGGTAAAACCAGTTCACATATAACGATGATGACAGCCATATCACTGTCCAAACTAAGGCTATAGGGTAGTGTAGTAAGACGTGTAAGGTACAGATAACAGCACTGACTACAAAAGTAATGTGGACTACAGGAATATACTAGTTTTTCATATGTTCATAGGTTTGTACTAGGCTATTGGACCTAGGGCCTATACAAGCCAAGCCACAACAATTCTCTGGATATTTCTTCCCACAATATTTACTTCCCTGGACCCCTGTCTAGCAGGGCGATGGACGTGATCCCCGGGGTGAATTTCCTATCTCCCATCCAATCATCAAGGTTCCTTTTGAAGAGGGCCAAGGAGGTGCTCTGCTTGACGTGTATGGGCAGTCTATTCCAGAGTATGGGGAGTCTCTGGGTCAGGAAACTATCCCTCCAGCATGTTTTGTTCATTGTAATGACAGGGATTAGATCCCTGGAGCTTGTGGCTCTAAGGGATTGGGATGTCTTTAAGTGGAGCATGTCCAACAGCTCAGGGTTTGACATGGCCTTGTATGTTAAGCAGAGATCACCTCTGAGTAGACGATATGCCACAGAGTATAGCTGTAGTGTTTTTAGATGGTCAGCATAAGGCATCTGCTTTAGGGCTGTGATTTTTTTAGTGCTGTATTTCTGCGGCCTTTCCAGCTGTTGCAGATGTCTTGTGAGGTACATACCAAACGGGGTGTTGTACTCTATATTGCGTCTAATGAGGGATGAGTACATTGGGACAATGACCTCCTTTTTTTCTAGATGAAAAGCCCTTAGTAATGAGGTATGCAACATAGAAGGATTTCTTGACTGCTGTGGCGATGTGGTTATTGAAGGAGAGACCACTGTCCACCTGTGTCTCTAAGTCTCTCGTCACACTTTCGGGGTTTAGTGTACTGCCACCTCTGTGGTAATTCATGAGTACATGTTTTTTCCCAAAGGGGATAATTATACATTTCTTGGCATTAACTTGAGTCCATGGCTCTGGCACAAAGCATCTGTTTCTGTAAGGCCCTTTTGTAGAATAAAACAACGTAGGCCAGCAGACAATGGTATCCTGATAAAAAAATTATATTCTTTATTCTACAAGACACATAAAAAGGCAAAAACCCTATAGTACAAAATCCAAACCAGTTTCAGCTTATAAATCAAGCCTTCATCAGTGAAGAACAAAAAGCAAACAAGAACCAAGAAGGCTGCTTGCCTTATACAGGGAACACCTGTCAATCATCATAGCAAACAATTAATGAACTACAAATATTCATTTAAACCAGGGAGAAATAATCCACCCAAATTAATAATCCATCTTTTCTCAAATTTATTAAGGGTATCATGTCAACCAGAGACCTTTCCTCTATTGCCTTGAATCTTATCAATGATAGTAAATTTAAAATTAGCACTGGAATGTTTCAAAGCTAATTGTCAGTCCGATTGGGTCATTTATTTAGCTACATGTAGTTGTTCTGCATTCTATGTGGGCAGACATCTAGGCCTGTTAAATTTAGAATTGCAGAGCATTTATCTGACATTAGGCACCAACGTACCAACAATGCTTTATACAAACAGACATTGAAACATTCCAGTGTAGCCTTCTTGGTTCTTTTTTGCTTTTTGCTCTTCATTGATGAAGGCTTGATTTATAAGCCGAAACTGGTTTGGGTTTTGTACTGTAGGCTTTTTGCCTTTTTATGTGCCTTATGGCATAATAGAGAATAAAGAATATAATTTTTTATCAGGATACCATTGTCTTATAGTCTATGTTGTTTTTTGGATTGCTTTTTGAGACCTGGTCGTTGCCTTACGTGCAGGGACTGTTTTCCTTTTGTAGAATATCCACATCATTTGGGGATTCAATAATGGCTCCCAGTTTGCAGTCATCTGTGAAATTTGTTAGCCAGAGTCCCTTAGTGTTGGCCTGTACTTCAGAGAAGTAGATGCCAAACAAGAGCGGCCCCAGGACTGAACCCTGAGGTACTTCACTTTTCACCTGTCTGGAACTGCATTTGGAGGTGGCTACTTTTACAGTCTGGGTTCTGTCAGTAAGCCAGTTGGCAACCCATCGAGTGACATAGGGATTTATGCCCAGCTTAGTAAGTTTATCTATGATTCCAGAGTGGGGGATGGTGTCGAAGGCATTGGCGAGGTCCAGATAGACTGTGTGGACTGCCTTACCCTCGTCCACAGCTCCGGAGACTGATTCAAAGAAGTTAATCAGATTCAGGAGACAAGATCAGCCCTTCACGAACCCAAACTGGGTGGGGTCCAGTGCTTGAAGGTTGCCAGTGTCTTTGCTTATAAGTTCCATGATAATGCGTTCCATGCCCTTGCAGATCAGGCTCATCAGACTGATGGGACGGTAGTTCCCAGGATCCAAGGTGGATCCCCCCTTGTGGAGTGGGATAACTGTAGCTGTGCGCCACTCACTGGGCACGAAGCCTGAGGTGAGGCTATGATTAAACATGGCACTTAAGTGTGGTGCCAGTTCAATTTGTAGTTCCTGTAGTACACAGCCCGGGATGTCATCTGGTCCCATGGATGCTGTATTCTTAGCTTTGGAGAGTGCGGTTTCTACCTGTGTGGCTGTGATTACCTAAATTTGGCAATCTTTTGGTATTGAGATGGGCCATTTAGGGGGTGAGAGGGGGGTGAAGTTAGCACTAAATCGATCTTCCAGGATATTGGCAATATCCTTGGGATCAGTATATTTAATGCCATTCTGTTGTAGCTTAGAGCAGATCTGAGCATTGCCATTTAGATTATTGACATAACTATTGAATGCCTTGTGGTTGTCTTTGGAATCTTTAGCAATTTTATTTTCGTAACAAACTTTGGAGGATTTTATGAGGGATCTCAATGTCTTACTGAGGCTGCAAGGGAGTTTTATGCATCCTGCGATTTTCCTCTTTTCTGCAACAGTTTCTTCCTTCTGTTGTATAGTTTGTTTATGACAGGGGACCACCAGATTGGCTTCCTTTTTTTTGAAGGATTGACATCTCCCCACCATATATCCTACACTAATCAACATACCCACCCCAACTGGTATGTAATGACACCCATGTTCTGATAATGTCCAGTTGTTTGATAAATATTTTAATTGTTCCCATGCATATGCTATATTGAATTATTCCAAAATTGGTGGCATGGTGCCATCAATGTACCTGTATGCTGTTCTTATTACCACTGTGGTCCCATATATGCATGTGTTCTGCTTGCTATGCAACTGTTCCGTAGCTGGTGTCTGGGTTAATGGGAATATCTATGCATGCTGTTATACCTAACCCTGGAATGTGTTGACTATTACTAACCCACATATGATGATGAAATCTAAACACTATAGCACATTTGGGAAGGCCAGTCCCAGTGGACCCACCTGTCCCCACCTCAGCTGGCCAGGCACCAGCATGTCTGTGGCCCAACCCAGGACCTCCCTATCAATTGGTCCTGCACCACCTTCAGGTGGAACCACCTCAGGGAATGGGGCTCACCCCCCTAGGAGTGGGCATGGACAGGAACCTGTCACCCATCGCTAGGTATGGGTTGTGGTGCATAGCAAGCTCAACCAGCAATTTGATGATCTGCTATGCCAGCTCGAGTGCCACATGTCGCGATTAGAGGGTCAGCCTGGCTCTGCGACTCAGCCCCCAGCACAACCATTTTTGGGGCTGTGAAGGTGCAGTGGTGACTACCCATGGGTGGGGACCTCAGTCACACTGTGTCCACTAGGGGGCTCATGGACTTCTGATTTCCCAACAGCCCTCCCCATCAAGGTGGTTACCCCCCACATGTGTCACATACCACCCCTGTATGCGTCTTGTTTGTCTTGTCTGTTAACCTACCCAGCCTACCTCCCCAAATAATTTTACTCCTTGAAGGCTTACTGTGGCCGAGGCGCTAGAGTGAGAGACAGAAAATAAAGCTGCTTTTGGATCCTGTGCTGACTCCTGTTGTTTTGCTGTGCTGCTTTGCTGTGTTCAACGTTGTTGCTGCTACCTCCCCAAATATACCTACTATCCCTCCCCAACATCCCACTCTCACCTGAAAAAAAAAGGGCAGTCTGTTCCCAAAAAAATAATTGCACCCCATACATAGCTGTCCATTTTGCACGTGTCCACTGGATACATGTAATCTGGTCTAATTGGCATCACAACTTTTTATTGTTGTCCTCACCCCTCTTCCAGCAGTTTGAGTGTCCAAATCTCCTTCCAAATTCAGTATATATGCACAGCTGTTGCTGTAGAAGAAATGGGCACCTATGGACCTTCCCCACACCCTTCCTGTACATCCTTAGCTATTTTCCCTACTGTCTTTCCCTCTTTGTGCCCCTTTTTACCACTTTCCTAAAAAAACATTTTTTTCTTTTCTTTTAAAGAAATTAGCATGGGGATAAGTGGGAGTAGCACTTTTAAGCAACAGTAAGTGGGTTTAAGCCTGTTTGCATGGTGGTAAGCAATGCCTACACTGGTTAAGCAATTTAGAAGCTAAATCAGTATAAGAAACTGTAACCGGAAGTTAGCAGTACTTACCTCTGCGCAAACCCACTTACAACTGCTTAAAAGTGCCTTAATCACTCTGTATCCAGTGGCCCTTGTTCTGCCCAGCAGCATAACAAACAGCTTCTGCAAGGCTCAAACCCAGGACCCTGCACACCATAGCCAAATTGATTTACCACTAAGCCATGTCAGATATACATAACCCGGTTGTTTTCACAAACATATCATCCAGCCCAGTCATTCAACAGTACAGGAATGTATTCCAATATGTAGATGTATATGTTTGTGCGTGCATATATTGCTATCTAAACAGATACGGCATCTATATATGTATATATATATATATATATATATATATATATATATAGATATATACATACAAATGCATACATCTAGAGATATATATGTCTACATCTATATATCTAAATATATACAGCAAGTTATACATATGTAAGCAGATATATAATCTATGTAGGTATATACGGACATAGTGATATATATGTAAGCAGATATATATATCTATATAGGTATATACAGACAGTTATCTGTAGATAACAATGGGAACATAACAAAAGCATATATGTCCACATGCACCATTAATAGGGTTGAGAGGCCCCAAACAACATATGTCTTGTAGCCCCCCACAGCCAAACTAGTCTGCCCTGCAATACACTACCAAGTGTTGCAGATCCCATAACCAGGACCTGAAACAACATGGGCGCAAGATGTTAACAGTACTCCATCCCACCTGTATGATGTCAGGCTGGTATCAGTAATATATCATGCAGTACAGTCTGGCTCCCATAGGTAATGTACAATGAGGACGCTATCAACATCCCTAGGATACATATACACAGACACATATATGCAGACTCAGATATACATAACATACACACATATACACACACACACACACACACACACACACACACATATATATATATATATATATATATATATATATATATATATATATATGTGTGTGTGTATAAACACATATATAGATATATATGTCACTACGCATACACACGCAGAGATATGTATAGTAAGATACATATGTGGAAGGTGCAAACAATGTGGAACAGCCACTATGCCTACAGTTAATACCTCAACAACTGGACACTGTATGAGCCACCCATACAAATGACAATCGTTGCCTGCAACATATACCCACAGAGAGGTCATAGGATATAACATCACACACAGGTTTGCATAAATGGGAAACCTTTATTTGTGTACTATTACAGTTGTATATGCCATGTCATAAAGCTGTTTAGACACTGACATCCATTTAAACAGAGTAATGCAATTGTGAAACAGGTTATATTAATACAGTAGTCTGGAAAGGTTTACAAATGTTGCTGTCCTGGCTGAGCCCTTCAAATAGTACAATAGTAAAGACAGACTGGGCCACAGGATACCAAACAATCAACAGTAAGTAATGCAGATGTATAGTTCAGCAGCCTCTATCTACACTCTGTACACAATCACTAGGTGGTAAAGACCTCAGTTGACACAATGGGATGTAACTGTTATATGACAAGGCATAACTGTCACCATCACAAGCACACTGACAAATAGAACAGTCTGTATGGCAGGAGGCAGTAGGCCTGCATTAACCCAATTTATGAAATTAATTTAAATATAGGTGAATTGTATGGTAACGTACATCCAGATACCTTAAGGCAGCTCAACCCTGATACCCCCACATGTTGTAACAGCTTAGGTTAGTTATGGTGCATTCCCCCCTAGACTCAATAATACAGGGCCATATACCACTGTTACATAAACTGGCCTCTGGAGTGCATAAGGGCACACATTTATTGTGTAGGTGAAGCCCACACATATATGGCCCCAGCCCCACTGTATGTGTGGGGGATACAACAGCAGTGGACTGATGGCAGAAATGGCAGCATGACATACTCACAGCCCACTACAGAACAACCCCTAACAGCATGTCATATGTGTAAAGCTTGGTATGTAGGTGGAGGACAGAGGCTGGAACACTGGTCCATATGTGGAAAACTGTTGTCATACACTAAGCAAGTCGCTGGTTTTACAGGATAGTCTGCAACATACCCTTAGTCAGGGATTTGAGGTTAGAAATATAAATGGATGTAGCCATGTACTGATATCACTCAACACACATACTCAATGCCAGTGAAATATCTGACAGGACCTGTGTCATGGACAGACAAAACATAATAGGCACACCTCTGGCCATCAAGAGGATAGGCCCACAGTTGAGAGCTAAGCTGACAGACTGCATTCCAAGGTAAACTAGTATGTACACACAAACCCTGTAACACCAGTACTATACAAAGCATAACACAACTCTACTCACACACTGTCTAGTTCTGGAACCTCCTACAAATATGTAGCTGGCCTGAGTGTGCAGGTTCTCCTGTAAGAGGTATTGCTACCTGCTGTCTGTAACATTGATGCCCACACACAGGAAGGATGTCCATCACACAGGAAAAGTAAAGGGACCATGCCCAAATGATGTAGGGATTTATAGTAGGTGGTTGCCATGGCAGTGGTAATTGGAAGTACTACACAGCAAGCTGCATGCAGTTAGCAAGTGGAGGACACTGATTGGTGCAGAGGTCATCACCTGATCATGTGCATCACCTACAAAAGCCATGTTGCAATTTATTCAAAGCAGCTCAATCCTTTTACTGGAGAGAGAGAGAGAGAGAGACAGAGAAAGTGAGAGAGAGAGAGAGAGAGAGAGAGAGAGAAAGAGAAAGAGAAGGAAAGAAAAAAAATTCCAAAACAAAAACCTAAGGCAAAGGCAAATTAAAAACCAAAGGAAGAATAAACCATAATTCATCTTTCATTCATCAAGACATCATTCCTACAGCAGGTATGTGAAGTATATATGCATGTAATTGAATGTAGTACCTGGTCCATAATAATGGGATAGATGATGTGGAATGATTTATATGTGCCATCAGGTGTTGTGATGATGTTCAACTGAACAACTGCTATGGACAATAGTGTCTGTCCCTGTGGGTAGTGGGCCATAGCCATCAACTGTGCAGGCCAACACTGACTGACAAGATGTAAGCCATCATAGTGTGTGTTGTGTAATGGGAAGTATGTATATTACATGGCCAATAGCTGGTGGTGGAAGTAATGCCATTATGATGGACACGTGAGATCCACAGCCCACCACTTGCAGGATACTCAGGTTAATCTGTAATGTAGCATGCAGTAATGCCATGTGTGTGTAATAGGTTACATGCAATCAGTCCTACATATACCTCCCTAATGTCAGGCCATGTCCATATGTGGCACCTGCATGTGTTGTAGCAAGGCAGAAAAGTGCAGCTGTGCAGGAAGGTGTTGTGAGATTGTGGACCTGATGTCTGAATGTACCCCACATATAAGTATGCATATGTGAACATATGTCACATATATAATATATAAAGATACATATATTTTTATATATATATATATATATATATATATATATATATATATATATATATATATATATATATAAAATCAGCATGTATGTCCACAAATATATAGAAACCCATGTTTAGCCATATATATGAGCACATATATACATCACATATATCTACACATATATAGATATATACTTATATGCATGTCTACATATATACAAACACATACAAAAACATATATCTATGTAAATACATGCCCCCTATATTACTACCACAGTGATGCATGCTATGTGCAAGGCACCAGCACACATAGCAATACACACATATATCTACAGCTGGCAGTGTGTGCAATATGGACATGTATGTCACATGTTAGTCCCATGTTGGGACCACATTGCCCCCGTCTGTGAAGTATGCAATGGGAATATGGGGAAGTATGGCAGGTATAGTTGTGGAGGTGGTCAGGGTTGGTAGATATAGAGGACAGTCTACAGGGGTGGTATGTGACACATGTGGTGGGTAAACACCCTGGATGGTGTGTGTGGTCTGTGATGTGGACATCTTATGGGCCCCAATATGGGCACAGTGGGAACAAGCCTCCCACCCATTGCTACTCACAACAGCAGTTCACATCCTAAAGATGCCTGGCCTGGAGGCTGAGCAGGAGGAGCATGTCGGCCCTGTGAATGTGTACTGGGTGCCTCAGACTGATATAGTACATCCCACATGTGTCTGTGGAGCCCGGAATGGAACAGACCCTTAACCTGACCTCAGTGGACAGGAACATGTCTGTGTGTGCCCCCAGGGTGGGACAACATCCCCTGGGTTGGTTCCACCTGATGGTATTGCTGGAACAGTACATGAGGAGGTCCCAGGTTGGGACACACATGTGATGTGGCCAGGTGTCATAGGCAGATGGGATTGAAGAAGTGGTTCTGCTGGCCAATAGAATATATACATGTTACTGTGTCACTGCTGTAGAACATATGTTGGCAGTAATAGTCTACACAATCCCAGAACATGTGCAACAGCATGCATAGATATCCCCAATAACACAGAATGTCAGATGTGCAGCAATCCCAAAGCAGCCATACTACAGGCATATATGGAACCATAGTGACCCTGACAATGGCATGCAGGTGAATAGTCTGTAACAGGCCAGCAATTATAGTGTCCATACAGAGAACATGGCTACAATCACATAGCAGAAAGTGTGGTACAATACAATATCAGTCCCACTGATAGGTAAGCTGTAGCCATACCTAATGAGTTGTATGTACAGTTTGTTGAAGGTGATATGGTCAGGGGGGTGACAGAGATGTGTATTATGAACTGTGGTAACCTTGCTGCATGATTTGCTTAGACCTGTTTTCATCTTTATGTCTTTCAGCCAAGATGTCACATGCATGCTTGCCCACCTATTCAACAGCGGAGAATAATGTGATTATACCACACATGATCCAGCACTACCCAGTGCTGTTTGGCAGGGCTGCCCATGAACAGCAGGAGTGGACCGCCCTGGGGAATGACCTAGTCCACAGGGTCAGTGATGTCAGACTCCACAACTGCAGTTATGAGCAGGTCCGGCATCATTGTACTGATCTGCTTCCGGCATCATTGTACTGAATCGCTTTGCAGTGCCTGTCAGCATGCTGCTGCAGTCCAGGGGGATCACCTCACCACAGGGGGGTAAATGTCATCCATCTCCCATGACACATGTGGAGTAGCTCCTGGCCAGCCTTGTGGCACCTGCCTGTCCAGCCAGCCACCCACTGCTGGACACCTTTGTGCAGGTGAGTGGCAGTGTGCAGGTAAGCACACAGGGGACATCAGCAGACCACTGTTGTCTATGCATCCGCATTGTTACAGGTAGATCATGCATATCTGACATGTCATAGATATATTGTGTTGCTGCATTGTAGTGATAAACATATGTCCAAATGTGGTAGTATTGTGGAAATGTGCCATTGATGTATTGTAATACTGCACCCACCCTGTCGCACTACCACAGGTGTGGCCACTGACATTGCATCTCTCACCCTCTTATGTAGGTCCCTCTGGGATACCACTAAGGCAGCAGCCTGTAACTGGTGAGTATGGTTTATGTAGATGCTTGCCAACACACCGGGCATGTAATGGCAATGGTATATTCCATGCACACATCTAACACACCTACCCTGAATGCATGCTGTATGTGTGCACGTATTGCTGCTGTGAAATGTACGGCGTCACAGGGGTGACCATGATGGGATATTGGAAGGGTATGTCAGGGACATGTTTGGAACAACACCCATATACAGTGCAACACCAGTGTATATACCTGTAGGACAATGGCAATTGCTGCAGAGATACACTATGGCATAAAGCATTACAGTAGTCCACATTATCAGCTGGGTCTAGACTGTAACATATAGTGTTCAGTGTATGGGACACTGCAAAGTGACACACATGTGTAGGGCTTACTTGTCATGCATCTGCAGAAAGGCTGAAGGAAGGGGGTTCAGCATGACACACCAGTGCACTGCAGCAGGGATACTAAGGATGCTAGGAATGGCTCTATCTGCACATAGTCAGGTTCAGGACCTGTGGCAGCCATAACCCTACCCCCACAGCAATAAGCAATAGTGACAGCAGTGTGTTTACACCATGGGATGTGCACATGAGTAGACCTTGCAATCATGCAGAATAGGGGGACATGTGTAGGGTGGACTGAACATACACTGGCAAATGCAGATGGCCCACGCTGGTATACCCCTGCCAGGAGTAGTGACTGCTGTAGTACACACAACAAGAGGTGCGATTAACTGTCATGATAAGGGTGTGCCCACATATGCCCACATGGTGTGTATGCATCATGTTCAGCAGCCACACACCTAACACAATCTGTAGACACTGCATGTGAAAGTACAGGACATATGTCACATATCATGCTTGTGTACTGCTAAGATATGCGGTGATGTGGTCCCATGGCAGATCAAAGATGGGTGTGTCAAATCAATAAATGTGTGTACACCTCCCATAGCCATGGTATGCTCTGATGGTTGTCAATGTATGACTATTGGATTGGTCATACATGGTCCGCTGATGTTGAGTGATGTAAATCAGACATCAGGCATTCACCAATGACAACTGTCCACATATCATCCCAGGTTTGTGTTACTGAAAAACATAGGGGTTGTGAGCAGTACAGCTGACATAACTGACACAGTACTACACATTCCGCAATGGGTTGTACACCTGTGAGTTGTGGTGCACAGTACATGGCAGAGTGCAGAACAGGTGCACAGCAATACTGTGTACATGGCTGCAGTGATGTCCAGGGGAAGGGGCATCACCTAGTGAAACAGCACATGCATCACACACATGTATACTGTTGCAAGCATGGAATGACTATAGCTGAACTGCATGCTGTTCTGTACAATATGTTCTGCATGTTGACAAATGGGTAATAGGAGGACTGTGTGTACTATCATTGTGCAACCTCACCTGTATATATGTGTGTGTGTGTGTGTGTGTGTGTGTGTGTGTGTGTGTGTGTGTGTGTGTGTGTGTGTGTGTGTGTGTGTGTGAGAGTGCACTTCCTGGTGGTTAGTTAGTTTGTCTGCAGGGTCACGCTGGTGAAGTAGAGGGAGGTAGATGCATGTAGGATGTGCGTCTTTGCATGTTTGTGTTTGTGTGGATGGCCATGTATGCACATGTGAGATTGTGGGGTCTTCATACAGCTGTACCTCCCTTTGGGACCATGCAGTACATGGACATGGACTGCCACATTACACACCAGGAATACCTGTCATGTGTGTAATCACAGGACAGCAAATAGTATAATATGGTCTGTAGCATGGAACAGGCATCCAGAGGGAAGGTAGACACCATGTACACCCTTAATATCGTATTCAGCAGAATGGTCACCTACAACCCACATATGCAGCACTACAGATGCATTGGGGAAGTACTAGTCAACACCAGTGTATCCAAATATTACAATTGTCAAATGATAGGCGGAAAGAGCAGCATATCTAGCATGTACTGAGCATTACATACACATGACACACCAGTGCATGATATTATGGATACAACATAGTAGCCCACACATATAGGGGCCATGCTCATCATATCCGGACATACAGAGGGTGCATAACGAATGACAGCAGTGAGGCCATGTAAAACTACTACACAGAGGTCAGGCAGGTAAAGTAACAACAGGCCTTGTGTTGTGACCCCTTGTGTAGGCATTTAGAGGGCTGATATGTTAATGAGTGGTATCAATGTGCATGCTAACAAGTGTGATGCAGGATGGGGTAACACATGGACATATACGTGGGACTGTTTGTAAAGCCTTGGACAGGTAGGTATTACGGAGGTGTGTGTGTGTGTGTGTGTGTGTGTGTGTGTGTGTGTGTGTGTGTGTGTGTGTGTGTGTATGTGTGTGTGTGTACTGTTAGGCAATGCTGTACAGGTTTTAAAGTGCATTTATCATTTTCCCCCACAGGTGGCGAGGTGGATCAGGGTCCTTCCTGCATGCAATCTGATGTTGGTGTCTATACAGACACCGAAGATGATGATACTAATGTTGAGGTACAGGTGGGGCTGTCAGGGGCTGACACTGAGCCAACATTTGACATCCCCCTTTTAGTCACCCCAACCCCGCACACAGTTTCAGTGCCTATACACACCCCATCACCAGTGGCCATAGTGGAGGGACAGCTGACGTTTGGTGGCAGTGCACAGGAAAGTGTGGTAACCATGCCTACTGTGTCTGGTCTCAGCAGGCATAGACAGATGCTTGGCAGGGCACCACATAGGCAGATGTCCCAGGCTGCTCATGGTAGGGCAACTGGACATCATGTCCATGGCAGAGGTGACATAGCTGGTACCAGAAGGTGCATGTTTCAAGCTGTCAGGGTGGTGCAGGCATGCATAGAACGTTACCACAGACAGGGTCTGAGGCTGCAGAGGGCTGCTCTCACATCTGCAAATGACAATGCCTGTAAACTGGCTGGTGCCATCTGTGGATTAACTGAGTTCATGGATAGACGGTCTGGTGAGATGATGGCCCTCATTGACTGTGGTCTGTCTGTGCATGAATGTGTGGTTGGAGTGCGGCGACAGCTGCATGGATGTAGGCCAACAGCTGGTAGTCAACGTGGATGTGCAAGGACATCAAGGGGCTCCCATAGTGGCAGTATGAGCCCCAGCACTGTGGGGGGTGCTGTCCACACCACACCACAACAGGCCACAAGCACTTGGTCCTGGCCAGTCCCAGGAGGGACCTGGTACCAGTGGACATTTGCCATCATCAGGTGAGAGTGGCACATTGAGGTCTGTACCTGGATGTGCCCATGGAACGCTTGGCAGGCACAGTCCACGTGTCCATGGCTGGAGGCAATGAACTGCACACCCTGACAGGTATGATCTGCAGCTGTCCATAAACACCTGTGTAGGGCAGCTACATGGCAGAACTGTGTGCATGCATACCCACACACTATGCAAACACACCTAGGGCAACCCCATACCTACACACACCACATCACCACACCCAGCTCACCACAGTACACCCCTCACCCACACACATGGTGTCAAATGTATGGCCCACCCTTGGCCTCTGACAAACCAACATCACACCTTGTGCATATGATGATACCTGTGCCACATCCCTGTCATCTATACCATCAATGTAGGGACAGGCTAATATGGTTCTAATGCACACGGTGACTGTACTACAGTGTACCACAGTACTGCAGTGTAAAATGTTGTAAGGAGTAAAGTGTAATGCATAAATGGCAGGTAGTGTAGCCATCCAGCAATGATACATTATAGCTGTTAGTAACACTTTGATTGCAGTCCCTATAATGTCATCCATTTGTGTTGTAGATGTACATGTGTCAGCATGAGGATGGTCTGTAGTCATATTCCACAATGGGGTATGGCACTATGGTGATACCATTGCTGTGACATATCTGGGGTACAGTTGAACACATGCCACAGGTTACTAAAATGGCTATTGCCTGTGCCACATGGACAGGTGACCCACTGAGGCATGTATATCCTGCAACCTAATGTAGACCCATCCACATACACACACATTGTTACTTGGCAACACTGGGACTAGATCCCTACCTAGCTATGTAATGATACTGAAGTATGTGGCTCACACTGCACACACCACACAGCATTCAGAGTGAAGTGTGTCCCAGGTTACATGTTATATGCAGAACATCCCCAGACATGTACAGTATGCTAATGGGGGATGTAATGGGTGTATACAAACAATACATAGTGTGGCATACTATTATATACACATTAACAGACACATAACAGCCAAACACACATCCGAGATACCAGGGCCTATCACTGCTAACTAATTTGACTGTGTGTCCAATGTGTTACAAGTAGGCTGCACACAGCCCATGCATAACTGGCTTGGATTCTGGTATCAGTTACCTGTATGGATGGTGACAGTGGTAACCATAACGTGGTACATGGGACATATTCTTTAGTGATTCTCTTTTCTCTAATACAGTGGGGAAAATTTGGAACAAGCTTCCCACTAAACTTACATCTATCTCATCATTACCACTCTTTAAAAAGCAACTAAAGATTCAACTAAAAACACAATGGCTCTGTCCTTGTACTAACCCTGACTAACCCCCCCAATACAACATTATTCTATAACTCTCCTCCAATAACCCACGTTGCAGTATTAGCAAATTCATCCCTCACCCCCTTCTTAGTATCTTATTTCCCAAGATGCTATCACTGAGTATGCTACTAACACCATTTGCCTTCTTCAGTGAGCTCTTATCTTTCCACCCTGTATATTAACCAATCTGTTTCTTTCACTATGACTGTAATTACTTCTTCATGTACATACATTCAGTAATTCTCTCACTTCTCAGTGTTATACACTTTTTCATAACCAATTTACATCTTTATAAAGGCACATTCATAACCAATATACTAATGTTGAATATCTATCTCTTTCCCTTGGTAATAATATTGTATTTTACCTTACTAAACTCAGTGGTCACAATCTGTATATTTTTAGTACTGTATAACTCAAGTTGATGAAGAAATTCTTCAAGTACATGTACTTTATATATTGCATGGACTTTTGTTTGTTTGTCTTGATTTATTTAGTTTAAAGTGAAGCTTATCTCCCCAGGTCTCTACTGAAAATGGACATGTATCCTGTTAGACTAGCCCGGTCAACAAATGTAAAATAAATAAAATAAAAAAAAAAAAATTAAAAAAACATATACAGGGGTGTACCTTGGTGCAATGACAGTGTACACAGCACCCACATCCCCCAGGGGATATTGTACTCCCTGAATCCCATGATGACACTCTGCCATACCTCCCATCACACATTGGCCGTGACTGTGATACAACCCATTGTATACCCCAACAGTGGTACTACAGGGATATGCATCTAATACACATGCCACATATGTAGTAGGGTGTTGCAATGTCATGCCTCACCTATGGGCAGCAATAACACTATCTGTGCTACTGTGTGGCAATGGGTATTGTAATAGGAGTATGTGGCCTTGGAATGCTGTACCCTACAGATATATGGACATGCGCAACTACAAACACATGCCAGAACACAATGGCCACTGAGGTGATCAGGATGATATGTATGTAACATGCATTACAACACATGATTAGTGTGCGTGATGGAGACCTGTACCCAAGCATGTTCTGTTGACTGTTGTACTGTAATGGAGGTACCCGTGGCATGTGGTGTGTACAGGGTGACATCTCCTATATGTGCCAGTTCTTACACAGCTGGACAGACATGTCAGTGTCAATCAAGCTTAGGTTGCCTGTACATATCCCAGCTAGATACCTGCCATCTGCACATCTGTACAGGGACTGACAGTCATCAGCTTGGCAAGTAGCTATACAGTAGCATGAATGTGTTGACAAACAGACATCTGACAACAATATGTATGCCATAACTACAAGTTGGAAGCCATCACTAACATATGCTGTACAGACAGAAGTCTACAGTTATATTCCACATGATGGATCATTATCCAGTAAGGGGTATATACTGTGACACAGCTCACACACCAGGGATACAACAGGGAGGCCTCAGTGTCCAGCTATGCCCACAGGTGTATCTGTTGTCAGTACTACATTTAGCACTCTGATCTTGCCTGGGTTAGCACTGTCAACAGTAGTATTGCCATGATACACCACATGCCAGTGTGACAGCACATACCCCGGGCTACTACACCTGCATGTAATGCATTCACATGGATAACAGTGCTGTACAGGCCTCATATATTCTGTGTCCCACACATGACAGTCACACCCCTTGCTACAGTAATGACAGCACATAGGCATATGTATTGTACATGGCATTATATACACTTATTACAGATTATCATACTGGGTGGTGTGTCCTGATTACCAGGGCTAAGACAAGCTAAGCAGGTATCAACCTTGCTGCAATATAACAGCTAAGCTGATTTGCGCACTGGTAAGCAAAGCCTACACTGTGTAAGCACCCGTATGTTTACCCGTAACTTAGCACTGCTTAGCTTCGGGCAAATTTGCACAAATGTGCTTAAAGCTGCTCAAATGTGCCTTAACCACTTTGTATCTGACAGCCCTTGTTCTGCCCAGCAACAAAATGAACAGCCTTTGCAGGTCTTGAACCCAGGACCCTGTACACTGAAATCACAACACTTAAGCACTACACTATGACCAGTGTGAAGGCAGCTGTTGTTTTACCAATATAGCTGTCAATACACATACTGAGTAGTACTGAACAATTGTCTTTAGTTCCTGAATTGTGTAGTCCTTGTTATTAATATGACTATTGCATCACATATGTTGTATCATAATGTGCACATAGCAGATACATACGGTGAGATACATCTGGAAGGGTATACACAACCGTGAGTTCACTCATGACAGAATATGGTTGTATACATGTAATAGGTCTATATATGTCTATATGTACATACACATATATACACATACATATGTCTGCATACACATCTGTATAGTGCTACATATATATGGCCATGTGTACATCTCTTCGTATGTACATATATATATATATATATATATATATGTATATACACACACACACACACACACACACACACACACATATATATATATATATATATATATATATATATATATATATATATATATTGATATAATATATGTATATATAGATACATGTCTATATAGCTATATATGTATGCACATCATATGTGTACAGATATGCCTAGTTATGTTGGTATATATGTAGATATTTTTAACTATATATACATACATATCTATTCTGATATACCTATTACTGTCAATATATATGTAGATATCCACATGTATATGTGCATATGTATCCCTATCTCTATATGTGTAGACATATATTGCTCGGTATATGTATATATCTGGGTGTTATGTATATATATATATATATATATATATATATATATATATATATATGTACATATACATATACATCTATATATGTCGATATGTATATGTGTATATATCTATATAGATATCTGGATAATTATATATACATATATTTTCACCATATGTCCTGAACATGGAGTGCAACCCTACCTCAGCCCCTATAGTCCCAACTTCATAGTGTAAGGAGATGTCAGGTGTGTATAGCTGGTATATCTGTAGAGTATTACTACTGTAATAGGGATTGTCTTCACAGACATGGTGTGTGTGGGAGGTCACATCTGCTTTTAACATGTGCGCAATTGGATACTGACAGACATCCTAAGGACATCATAGTACAGTACCGCTGCTAGCACTTAATGCTCCAGTGGACTATGGCAGAGATGTTGGCAAATACATGTGGACATACTGACACACTCTGGACAGTCCAGAGGTATAAACAGAACCCCTTAGTTCAAGACATGTGGACCAAGCCTGACATTGTGGATGTTAACAGCCATGTGGATGAGTATAACACATAATGACTGGTATACATTTTCCCCCATAGGTTATTCATTCACACACCCCTGTCTGTCCTGACACATAATAACTGCTGATACAGAGGTGTCATGGCCTCATACTACCCACTAGATATTGGCATACATCCATACAGCATCCCACTGCTCTGTATGACATACTTGACTGTAAAGGGAGGCCCAGCAGCAGTACCTCTGGCAAGTATCTGGCTATGACATCCCACTGGGTATGTACACTAAGCTGTTAGGCATGTAAAAAAACACTGTGCAGGCTACAGGCAGACTGGTCAACACTGGCCTACATTTCCTATAGAGGAATGCACATGTACCTGAATATATAGCAGGCTCTACAGGGATCTCACAGCACAGAGTATGATACATCAGTGTGAAAGTGCATAACCACAGCCAGTGTGAACACAGCCACATAATGTAAGCTAGCGTGATATTACAGTATATCAACTGTCTGTTCGACACCATATACGTGCTACTCACACACTAACTCTACATATACTGGGCCACTACACAGTGTGGTCCAATGCCTGTCTGTGGTATGGGACATGTGTGTATGACCCTACAAACATGTAAGCCAATAGGGTAACATACAGTGGAGCAGCATGTAACATCAGATAGAACGAGACCAGGAACAATGACATCTACTAAAGTTTGTACACAGGCCACAGTACATATTAACAATACACACACTGTTGACATTCACCTTATGTACACAGACCTCAGTACTGTACACACAACCACAGAATGTCCAGGTTATGTCATCAAATATAACCCCTACTATACATATGTGTAGCAGTCTGATATCTCACTGGCTTGTTATCAGATATGATGTTACTAATTACGGTGTACAGCAGATATGCACCCCTTACTGCATGACATATGTACAAAGGTTGAAAGAGTTGTGGTTGGAGGCACATACACAGGGCCAGTATTGACATTTTACTGTGATAACATCATACATTTACTGTTGCAACAGGGTTTGTTGCAACATATGTCCTATGAGGGATATGAAGTCAGCAACTCTCACTGCTGTTACCATCTACAGACTGCAGTCCTTACACTACCTTCTGCAGTTCACAGATAGGTACTCTGTGGGTAACACATGAAACAAAAGGCACCCCACACTGCCCAGTCTGCAGATGACCCTACAGATGGTGTTTCTTCATAAACATAGCACTGACATGGCAGTTATTAAAACGTGTAGGATAGCCATATCCACACACCCTGTTAAACCAACATTACTTCAAATGCAGTATAGTGGCACTTACAGTCTGTAGGCAGGTCAGGCACATCCCCCTCCTGTGTGTTGCCCTGTTTCCGCAGTGTATGTTGTTAGAGGTAAATCCCTAATCCATCTGAGATGCTGTATGCCAAACAACAGAATGAGTTCCTGCTTACAGTGAATGAAAAGGCCCAACACCAACATGATGTTCCTAGATATTGGAGTGTGTTTCCATGCATTTGGCAATGGGAATGTTACCACAGCTGTACCACATGCAGTCAGCAAGAGGAGGGCTGCAAATCATGCCGCGGCCATCAGCTGATCATGAGCATCACTTAAAATACACATCCTGCTGTCTAAGCAAAGCAGGTGTAGGTCTCCACATCCACCAGAGAGGGAGTGAGAGAGGCAGACAAAGGCAAAGTAAAGTCAGGGAGGGGTGGGAGAGTAAAACATAAGCATGTTTGTGTCACACACCTAGCAGCACAGGGTATCAAACCCTTGACATCTATGTAGTGCTATCACATTTCTATGCAGTTATTGGATGTGCCACATAGGTTACATGTTGAAGAGCCCTCAAAATGTATATGTGATGGTGAGTGACATCTGCAACAGGGATATGATAGCTATACTGTAGGTAAACCCCCCCAAAAAATGTGGGGCCCCCCCGGGGGTTTCCAAAAGAAAAAAAGCAGGTTTAAATCAACAAAAAAAGGGGCCCACACTTCACCCCCCAAAAAAAGGGGGGAAAAAAACCAAACAACACACACACCCCAAAAACATTGACCCCAAAAAAATTGGCAG
>NC_056743.1:1724978542-1725003968 GCF_019279795.1 Protopterus annectens | reverse complement strand
ATTTTTTTGTTTAATCTTCAGGTCACCTACAATAATGTTTTTTTTTTTTTTTTTTTTTTTTTTTTTTTGGATAGTTGATGAGACTCACCGCAATGTGTATTGTGCTAGTTTCAGAGATAGTGTTGTAAACTGCTTCTTTGATAGTGACTTTGTAGATTCTATCTTACCTATAGATGTTATATCTTGGAGGAGTGGTTGCATTATTATATAGTTTTGTTTTTAGACATGCTTCTGAAAGGCCATTTATTGTATTGGATTCATACCTGATTTGGTTATTTTGTTATACAGAATTTGACAGTTTATGTCTGCAAGAAGAATCTGGTTATTATTGGCCCAGGTCTGTAAACAAGAGTCTGTAAACTGGTGATTTATTGGATAAAGGCCAGGATAAGTGTGCATATTACCAGTTGTAACTGAATGGCTTTAAAAAGATAGTGGTGGTCACACTTTGTGAAAGAATATGCTGATTTTGGTGATATAGCTTGTATTTATTACTGTATGATCTGGGCAAAATATATTTATGCACAAAATGCTGCCATAAGGGCATGAACACACTTATCAGATTTTTCCATTGACTTCACCAGTGTACTTAAAGGTTTGGTCATGCTTCCCTTCTGCTTCCATCCTTCTGTGAACAGATGTACTTTTCTCCTGTTGTCATATTCACTCCTTAGGTAAGCAAAGTCACCCAATCTAAACTCACCATAAGAGCTGAATGTCATTTTGTAAACATAATCTCTGGGTCTGTGCACATTGATTCATGTTTAATCTCACTAGCATTCAATAAAATGTATCACACCCTTGTTATATAAAGTGATCCCCCCTATCATACATTATAATGTAGGTTCATAGTTTCATAGGTAAGTACTAGGCTATCTGCCGGAGGGCATATGTAAGCCTAGCCAGAATGTGTTAGCTTTCGCCGCCCCCTTAGATTAGATCCCTGTGCCTCTGTCCAGCAGAGCCATTAGTTCCCTGTGCCTCTGTCCAGCAGAGCCACTGCAGTGATCCCTGGGGTTAATTTTCTGTTTCCCATCCACTCATCAAGGTTTCTCTTGAAGAGTGTTAGTGAGGGGCTCTGCCTAATGTAGATAATCCTGTTCCAAAGCATGGGGAGTCTCTGGGACAGGAATCTATCCCTCCAGCAAGTCCTATTTATCGTTATGGTAAGGTTTAGGTCCCTAGAGCGTGTGGCTCTCGGGGATTTGTTTTTTTTTTTTAGGTGGAGCATGTCCATCAATTCTGGGTTGGACATAGCCTTGTATGTCTGGCAGAGATAACCTCTGAGTAGGCAGTATGCAACCAAGTACAGCTGGAGTTTCTTTATTTGGGCTGCATAGGGTATCTGTTTGAGGCCAGTGATCCTCTTGGTGAGGTACTTCTGTAGTCTTTCCAGCTGTTGCAGGTGTCTTGTAAGGTACATCTCAAATGGGGCATTCTACTCTATGATGGGTCTGATGAGTGATGAGTAGAGGGGCACAATAACCTCTTTTGTTCTAGATGTGAACCCTTTTGTGATTAGGTGGGCCACATAGAAGGATTTTCTAACCACCTTGGCAATATGATTATCAAAGGAGAGATTACTATCTACTTGGGTCCCCAGATCGCTTATTTCATTTTCTGTATTTAGGGGACTACCACGTATGTGGTAGTTTGTGGGTACTTTGTTTTTTCCAAAGGGGATGACTATGCACTTTTTGGCATTTAGCTTTAGGCCATGATTTTACACCAGGTATCCATCCCAGTGAGATCCTTCTGGAGGATGTCTGTATCAGCCAGAGAGTCAATTATGGCCCCCAGTTTGCAGTTGTCTGAGAACCTGGTCAGCTATAGTCCTCCTGTGCTTGCCTGTACCTCTGAGAAGTATATACTGAACAGGAGGGGTCCCAGGACTGAGCCCTGGGGGACGCCACTTGTAACCGGTTTAGAGTTGGACCTGGAGCCTGCAACTCTCACTGTGTGGGTTCTATCCATGAGCCAACTGGCAACCCATTGCGTGACGTAGGGGTTTATGTTTAGGCTGGTGAGCTTGTCTATAATACCAGAATGGGGAATGGTGTCGAAAGCCTTTGCAAGGTCTAGGTAGGCTGTGTGGACCTCCTTTCCCTTGTCTAAAGCCTTGGTAACTGTCTCAAAGAAGTCCACCAGATTTAGGAGGCATGATCTGCCCTTAACAAAGCCAAACTGGGTAGTGTCCAAGGTTTGGAGGTTCCCAATGTCTCTGTTAATGAGCTCCATGATGATGTGCTCCATAGCCTTGCAGACCAGGCTAGTCAGGCTTATAGAGTGATAGTTCCCAGGGTCCGTTGTGGCTCAACCTTTGTGGAGCAGGATAACTGTTGCTGTGCACCACTCTATGGGTACGTAGCCTGTAGAGAGGCTGAGTTTGAACAGTGTGTTTAGGTGAGGGGTTAGTTCATTTTGGAGTTCATGTAAGACACAGCCTGGGACTCTGTCCAGTTCCATTGAAGCTGTGTTTTTGGCTTTGGATAGGGCTGTTTTAACCCATGTGTCAGTGAATGCCGGGGCTGTACATTCTTCTGGTATGGTTATGGGCCCTTTAGGGGTGAAGTTTGCACTAAACCTGTCTGCCAGAATGTTGACAATATCAGTCGGTTCAGTGTATTTTATGCCATTCTGCACTAACTCAGAGCAGATCTGAGAGTTTCCACTTAGGTTCTTGACATAGCTAAAGAACGCTTTGTGGTTATCTTTGGAGTTCTTGGCAATTTTTCATTTGAAGCTAGCCTTGGATCATTTTATGAGGGATCGTAGTTTCTTGCTGATACTGATCAGGGATGTCTTTCCTTCATGGGATTTTACTCTTTTCTGTACTATTTTCCTCCTTCTGTTGTATAGCTTGTTTATGGCAGGGGTCCACCAGACTGGTTTCCTTTTCTTGGGGGAGTGAGTCTTGGTTTTGCTTGGGATAGCATGATCCATGCATTCTTGCAAATGCTCATAGAGTGCCTCTGTAAGGGATTCAGCAGCTTGGACAGCATTGTTCTTTAGCGTGGTGGCTGTGAATCTTTCCACCTCGGTCTTAAGTAACGTGAAGTTTGCTTTTGAAAAGTTTTTCACTGTGGTTTCCTTGATTGGGGGTGGGGGGCGGAATGTGGATATCCAGAGTGATTAGTCTATGGTCTGATCTAACCGGCAAGG
Source organism: Protopterus annectens (assembly GCF_019279795.1). Lineage (NCBI taxonomy): Eukaryota > Metazoa > Chordata > Ceratodontiformes > Protopteridae > Protopterus > Protopterus annectens. Next base: position 1,725,000,806 of record NC_056743.1, on the reverse strand, counting down.
AGTTGACCTCTGGTGTAGAACACCGGTCGCCAATGTTGGTGATGACCAGGTCCAATATGTTGTCACCTCTGATCCAAGGCGTTCAAGTTTATAAATTCTAGGAAGCGTTGGGCAAGGGAGTTAGTACTTGGATAGTTCTCCCAGTTAATGTTTGGGTAATTTAAATCATTCAATATTAGAGCATTTGGTAGGACCTTCATATTTTCCAGTGTCTCCAGAAATGCGGAATGGGGGTCCTGGGTCATGGTGGGTGATCTGTAGCAAGCTACAATTTGAATTGCAGTTTTGCCCGTTGTTAGTTGCACATGTATGATCTCTGAGGCATTGTGCTGTACCACTAATCTGAAGGTGTGGGTATCCTTGTTGAATATGGATACACCCCCAGCTTTTCTGTTTCGGTCCGGGTTCTGTGGCCGAAAAGTATGGTATGAGTTATAGCCTGGTAGTGCTGGGGTGCTCTCTGGAGCCTTAAACCAGGTTTCTGTTACTACACAGTTATCAATGTTCTCCATACTGAGGAGTGACTCGAGTGCATGCATTTTGAGGTTTAGACTTCTGGCATTGAGTAGCATTACCCTTAGTTTTTGGTTACTTGTGCTATTTATGGTGGTGGGTTTGTCTTTTGAGCCTTGCATAAAAAAGGCACTATGGGGGTGGCAAAAGCCTTGTCCAGTATTCAAAAGCCTAAGGGTGACAGATGCAAACCATCTCTTGTGAAGCAACATGGCTTGTTGAGCATGTCATCCCAGGCGGACAGAGACTGGATCCCCTTTGAATGACAGTAGAAACTTAGCCAATTGTTGAAATTGATTATTTTTTCTTTATACAGTGGCATCATTCTTGGTGAGGGCAGGATGCTACTCAGGGTCAGGGTCATACTGGCTTGGGATACGTGATCAGAGAACTCTTCCATGTCTCTTTTCTTGTAGTCCATGGAGGTACATCTCAGATCATTCACACCAACATGGACAATGACAGAGTCGTATTTGTACTTGTTCTGGAGTAGCCTGAGTGCTTGTGTTATGTGGCAGATTCTGGCACCTGACAGGCAGCTAACTGTAACCTTCTCCTTGTCCAGCTTAGTTAGTGGGACATCAGTGTGCCTGATTATAGAGTTGCCTATTACTAGTGTGTTGAGTATGTTATTTTGCCTTAAGGGCTGTGATTGCATGGCACATTGATTATGTGAAGTATGTGTTTCCTGGTTTGTGATGGGGTGTGCAGGTTGCTTGGGTGTCTGCTTTGGAGGTCTCTGTTGCTTTTGCAGATTTTTTATTTAGAGCCTCCGAGTATGTTTTTTGTGCATTTATGTGTGTAATTTGCTGGTGTTGGTTTAGTAGGTCTATGTGATACTGGTGGTGTGTGGCAAGTATTTTCCTTCTCCTCTTGACGGTCAGTTCCAGTCTTAGGCTGTGAGAGCTTTGCTTCCAGTTTGTCTGTATAATTGCATCTCTCGCATATTATTTATGTTTGGTGGTAGGAGGAGAGAGTTGTCTGTGTACGTGAGACAGTTGTAATATTGCCTCAAAATGCCCAGATTCACCAGTTGGACTCGAGAGTACACCTGAAACTGCCCTCTGGACATGCCTGAATAGGTAAAGTGTTTTACTAATTGGCTGGTAGGGACGAATAGAGAGCCTTGTCCTTCTGGTCAGTATAGGGGGGTTTAGTGCTATGGTTAATTGGTGCTTGCTATGAGTTTTGAAGTGCTGGGCTGTGAAATGAATGAAATGAGTGCTTAAGTTGAAAGTTTGTCTAGTTCCAAGGGAAAAATTGACGAGTAGACTTCATGGAGCCAGGAATAGTTTAACCCTAGCTAACCGGCGCTGCCCGACGTGCAAAACCATGCAAATGCATTTTTTATAGCAGGAAAATGAAAGAGACAGAAATTAACCCAAAATGGCCAATAAACTACTAACTTCTGGGCTGAAACCACTCCTCCAGGGACAGATAGGCTGCTCAAAGCTCCCCTCTCTCACAGGTGAACAGAGAAACTTCCTTCTATCCAGGTAAAGTATGGGCAACACAGAAACTTGTAAGACAACCTGAATTCAGCAATAACCTGAAAACTGGACTATACTAGTTCAGAAAGGTGGTAAATAAGTATATTTTTTGTTTTTTTTTTTTTTGTTTGTTTTTTAAAAACCCACTTTAAATGCACAGAAATGGCTATCACACTTTAGTGTGCAGCCTACAACAGTTACACAGATTAGTTAAACACAAAAATGACTTAGTTCAAGTGCAGGCAGCAAATAAATACAATATGTAGCAGAAACAAGATTTTTAAATCACAGAGGGCAGGATTCATGAAGCCTCCATGTAAGAGTTACAAGGCTTACACGGAGGCTGCAGTTAAACAGTGTGATGATGGCATGCTGAATCACACCTAAGGCTTACACGGTCCATGGAAGACAGTAGGGGGCATGTCCATAGGCCGAGCCCTGCAAACGGACACGCCCCCAGAAGAGTAAAAGTCCCAAAAGTAAACCCCCATGACAGAGTCCATGGAAATGTGAATAAACACAACACAACACATGCCCCCACAGACTATGAACATAAAATATATAAATGAACATGTTATATATTTTTTTAAATTGTAAAGATGTTTGCCCGTGAGTGCGCTCGTTTGCGGGCATGCCGTAACAGCCACAGTTAGCAGTCAGTGGAAAAGCATATAAGAACTACATATGCAAAGTAAGTCAAAAAGCAATAGCGTAGCGGTAGAGATGTCAGCTGAAGAGCAGGCAGTCATGGTTCAAGCCCCCACAACATCAATTTTTATTTTTAGTGAAATAAGCATGAAACAAGTCCCTGACATATATGTACACATATAAAATTATATTTTATGTAAAATGTAATGAAATGGGCCATTTATTTTGAAGAAATGTGAGATAACAAAATAATAAAAAATGCCAGATGTGCCTATAGCTGAGCTACAGTTTAACAAGTTGAGTGCAGCTGCCAGTAGGTGAGCAGTGGTTTAACAGGTGTAAAATGAGTGCCCGAAGGTGAGCAACGGTTTAACAGGTGCAAAATGAGTGCCCGTAGGTGAGCAGTGGTTTAACACGCTGAAACTGTGTGCCCCTAGCTGAGCTGAGCGTAATATGTGTGCTGATAGCCAAATAAAGCGTAAACCAGCGTAACCCGTTTGCGCGGAGCTGCACACCGTGCCAACAAGCTAACCGACGGGCAACATTGAGCAAGCTGTAACAAAACTGCCTTTACACAGACACACCTCCTAGCCTGTGTAGACAGTCATAAAATATAAAAAGCAGTGGCCAGGTTTGAACCCAGGATACCATGCACCATAGTTAAGGTACTGAACCACTAAGCCATGACAGCTGTAGTTAGAAATGCAGTAATAGCAAATATATAGGAATGAATAGAAAGAGGAGCATGACAAAGCAGGTTTTGTGAAGCTGATACAATTCCAAAATGGCCAATCACAGATAAGTGCGGGAAAAACGGCATATATAATTCCCATAGGCGGGAATACACAGCATAACCGATTGTAGAACTAACTTGCAGCCAGAATGTCAGGAGTAGGTGAGGGTAGTTGCTTTCGAGCACAGAGGTGGGGCATTGAGGAGTCCAAATATATGGTTTGGCTCCTTGTCCACAATCATGAGGCCCAACTCATGCAGGGCCAGGTCCTGTGGGGAGCATATAGGACTGAGGCGTGGGACAGGTTGGCTCATGATCTTACCAGTGCCACAGGGATTCCAAGGACTGGTGAGCAGGTCCAACACCACCATGCGGACCTGAAGAGACGCAAGCAGGACCAACTGAATCGTTGGATCCAGGAGGCCCGACAAATGCCCAACGCCCCACTACTGAGTAAGTTACATCTAATTATGTATGTAAGAAATTAACCTAGCTGATATTATGGAGATGTGTATTCCAATATTACTTTATTTATATTACAGCTGCAGGTGTCCGTTCTGCGAACCACAGAGCCTATGGCGATAGGCTGGTGGTTGCCACCAGGCAGGTCAGTAATCCTCCTTGTAACTGTAAATAAATATAAAAGTATGACAGTTAGCAAAAGAGTGCAGTGTAGTCACTAAGTAATAAAATGTGCAAGTAACAGTGTAAGAGTGTTTGCAAGTATTGCTTGATTACAAAAGTGTGCTGCAGTCTGTAATCCAAACAGAAAAATGTAAATGTCTGAAATAAAGTCTGAAATAAAGATGTCCCACCTGTAATATAATAGTACATAACCTGCAGCAGGCTGAAAAGTACAGCTGCAGAAGATGAGCAAAACACATGTGTGAAATATATCCTTGTTGAAATACTGAAACATGACAGAAGTTAGACTGTTGGAAAGGATTGTAATAACTACAGTTAAAACATGTCAATAAAGCATAGATGTAAGTACCGTCCTGAATTGTAAAAATAAAACAAGTGAGAGAGTGTGAGAAAGAGCTATGAATCCACCAATAAAGTAGTAATAACCCCTGAATAAAGTATACTGCAGTCAGTACAGAATGAAATGAATGTGACAAGCAGAACCTAACTGCAAAATGTGTTCAAAATGTTCCTGCAGCTGGAATGTGTATACCAAAATCTGGATATGTTGCTCTCAGTCTGCAATATGCAGATAGTATGATTGTCTGAAATACCAAACATCCATATTTGTCTATAGCTATATAAAGCAAATGTAGTAGGATGATGTAGCTGAACAGAGCCAGATATGAACGTGTATGAATAAAAATGAAAATGTATATTGATGTAGCAGTAACATTCCTATCACCAACTTGAAGTAGTTATCACATAAGAAACTGTAGGTAGAACTGTAGTGTGTATATATCTGCAGCTATTAGAAATGTACAGCATATGTATTGGCATTTGACGGTGTTAATTATATTTTCTGCACCCTACTCTATAACCACATATAATCAATTCTACGTGAAATTGGTATGTGCAATCACAATTAACACCCCTGGACATTTGTCCTTTTGGGTCATACATATTTGCATGTACGTTGATGCATCTGCCCTGTTCATACATCAAAACCTGATGGCCTGTTGCCATCAATCAACCCTGCATGTTATTGGACTGTGTACTGCTGTTCAAATTATGCATGTGTTATGCTCGCTGTTCAATGGTGTGAATATCTGGGTGTTTGGTTAATGGGAATACTAATGCATGCTGTTACAACTAATTGTGAATGGTATTGTATGTTACTAACCCAAACTGTCATGATATAATGCAAAACATAGGACGACAGGGAAGGCGGGTTCCAGCGGACCCACCTCTCCAACCTCAGCTGGTGAGTGCACCTGGCAGTAGTGCCCAGGCCGGACCCTCCTCTGGTGGCCCTGTGCCACCTGTGGGTGGAAGCGCTGCAGGGGATGGGGATTGTCCCCCCTCTGCAAGCGTGGCCGGAGGAGAAAATCCACTCACCCTCCGTAGTGTCTGGACTGTGGTGCGTAGGGGGATCCGGTACGCTGTGCACTTGGGCCCCTACGCCAACTTGAGGCATGGGTGGCACAAGTAACGGGGGTGCCTGCTGCCCGGCCTACACAGCCCCCAGCACAGCCCCATCCTGGGCAGTGAAGGCACAGTGGCAACTGCCCATGGGTAGGGATATCAGTTCCACTGTTGCCATCTGTGGGCTCATGGGCTCTGGATATCCAAACATCTGCCCCCGTCAATTGTGTAACCCCCCCACACGTGTCATATACCGCCCCTGTATGCGTCTTGTTTGTCTTGTCTGTTGACCTACCCAACCTACCTCCCCAGCTATACCGACTTCCTTTACCTGACATACCACTCTCACCTGAAAAAAAAAAAAGGGCACTCTGTACCCACAAAAAAAATATGCCCCATACATAGCTGCCCATTTCGCACACATGTCTGCTGGACATGGAAACTGTCAATTACAATTGGCTGTACAACAAGTATTATTGTTGTCCTTACACCTCTCTCAGGGGTGGAAGGTTTCAAATGTCACACCAAATTACAAACATATGCACAGCTGTTGCTGATGAAGAAATGGGCAGCTATGGGCCTTACCTACATCCCTCCTGCAAAACCCAAGCTTGTTTCCCTACTGTCTTACCCTCTTTGTGACCCCTTTTTCACCACTTTCCTGTCTCCCCATTTTCATTTCTTTCAAAGAAAATGGCGCGGGTGTGCGCACGAGTAAGCACTTTTAAGTTGTTGTAAGCATGTGTGCGCGGAGCAGAATGCCAGTGCGCATGCATGAGCTCCGCGCAGACCAGCGCTAACTCGGTTACAACTGCTTAAAAGTGCCTTAGTCACTCTGAATGACAGGTCCTGTAGTCTGCTCAAAAGCAAAATAAAATCCCACTGTCAGTCCCGAACCCAGGACCTTGGAAACAGTAGTCTGCATGACTTACCACTAAGCCATGACTGTTATATGAGAAAATTGTGCTACAATAAATATATCATGTAATAGTAGGAATGATTGTAAAGGGAATATGGGATGTGTAGTACATAAAGCATGTCATGTATATTTACTGTCAAATCTAGTGGATTTCTATAATAGTAGTGTGTGAACAGAAACAGCCATGCTAGTTGGTAGCTAGTAGGTAATAATGTCACTGTAGCACCTTGCAAGCCACACACATACTCACAGCAGGATAATCACTGCCCATACCCCACAACCTGTTACAGGAACACATCCGGACCAAGTAATAAAATATGTGGAGCAAAGGGCCAAAAACAGGGACACATTCCAAATAATGTTACAACAAACTTAGACAGTTCAGAGAGTAACAGGTTCTGCATTTTGTTGGATGTTTGGAAGGGTATGAAGTCTGAAACTTAAATGTTTGTCACTATATTCTGACTTGAGCCCAGAGTGATTTGCCAGAAAGAGCTGTGCATGAGATATTGTGCAAAATATGAGGCAGAAATGTGGACAACCTGTAAATATCTGTACACTTGAGAGGTCTGACACTGCCATATTTGAATAGTTAAAAGCCTAGACATAGCAACAGTGACTGAGGTACAGGGATGCCCCACAGACTCCATGTGAAATGTACAAAGAGTAGGCAGAAAGGTGTTACAACACATGCAATGGTAACTATGAAGTCCTGAAAGTATGCACCACTTGCACAGCAGAAATAGTGTAGTAATACATATGCTCATGCTATCCCACAGTCACAACTGCAGAATACCAGACAATTTAATGGGTGTACCCCACTGATATGTACCATTCCATGAGGCAGATAACAGATGCACCTGAGAGTCTCTTGGCCTGCTCAGCAGCATACTCAAATACCCTAATAGATGTCAAGGCCCACACCATGGCCAGACCACACTGCATGCTGTAACACCCTAGCAGATATAGCAAGCATTCCAAGGTGTGAATGTGCATGGAAAATAGGAAAGCCACAGCAGCACACTACAGTCAAGACACCTAGCAGGCATACAAGTAGTGACTGTAAAGGGCAAATATTGAAGCCATAGCAACAAAGTGCAAGAGCCACTGCTATACACCAGTTACACCACATGCCCAACAGGAAAGCACACACACCCACATTAACAGTAGTAGTAGTCTTAGGTGTCAGTGTACATACACACTTAGTACAGGAAACTGGAGAAATGAATGGAGAAATGTTAATCTACAACACAGCCAGAAATATAAGAGAGATACTAACCTTTACACTCACAGAACAGTGTCCACAGCATACCAACATGTTCCCTGCCCTTAAAATCTGAAAGGGCTACGCCTATCTCACATACCTTTGTATAGCACTGTTCTGAAATCACAGTGAGAACTGCAATCAGTACACAACTGGCTGCATGCAATTAGCAAATGCTGGCTATCAATTGGTGCAGAGGCCATCACAGGGACATATGCAGATACCTACAAAAACATGCTGTACTCCCAGTCCACACATGCAATACTTTCATTGCACCCTGTGGAGGTAGTGAGAGACAGAGAGAGAGAGAGAGAGAGACACAGAAACAGAGAAAAACAAAATTAAACATACACAAACAAAACTGGTCAGCAACAGCCACCTGAAAGCTGACAACTGGCAAGTGGAGCAGCAGGACACAAAACCAGATGGCAACACAAGCAGCTGTGACAAACACAGGTAATGTAAAGTAATACTATAAAAGTCTACATACTGTGAACCCTCCATATGTGTCATTAGTCTGCATCCATATGTATATGAAGATGTGCAAAGGCAGGGGCCATACAGAAACTATCAGTGAAGGCTGTACATACATTTGTATGTGAGAGCATCTATGTGCACATATCAATGTAGGGTGAATGTAGGTTGTAGTGTAATGTACAAAGTAGGTTTCACAGTTATGTATATGTAGCAGTATGTTAGTGTGTGTGTATACAGTATGGTAAACAAACATGTTGATATACCTATCTATCATATGGATACGTATGTATGTCAATATATGTATGTATATACATATATATATATATATATATATATATATATATATATATATATATAATATGCATATATGTAAACATACATAGAGAGAGATGTAGGAATACAGAGACAGATGTAGATAGATAGATAGAATATGTACAAACATATATATGTAATACACACATATAGATATAGATATATGTAGATACATATACATAGACAGACAGATCTGACTATCTATAGGTATGACTGTATATGACGATCTCACACTCCCCCTGTCCCACCCCCTCTGTCACTCTCACCCCCTCTCTGTCATAGCCCCCCTCTCTCCATATTTATAGCAATATATGTACATCAATATATACATGTGTATATGTATACAGATATATATATATGTATATATATATATATATATATATATATATATATATATATATATATATATGTATATATATATATATATATATATATATATAGAGAGAGAGAGAGAGAGATGTATATATATTCTGAGTGAGGCACATGTGTACAGATGCATTGCAACAGGTGCCTGGTGACAAAGGCATGGAGTGAACACCAGTGTCAAAACTGGAGTACCATACCCCATTTCAAATCACCTATACCAGTAACCACCAGATGTGTGATTCGCTGCCCACCACTGCATGTGTCAGGGGTGAACAGGGTCATAAATGTGTACAATAGTCCCCCAATGATATTCACAGTGGCACACTATTCCTGGAATACCTGCATATGGTGTGTATCAGCAGACATGGTGTGTCAGCTATAGACATGTAGGTCAGTGTACCCCTCCACGCCACATAATGGCTGCCACGGTATGTACCTCACATGACAGCTACATATATGGAGAAGGACACAGTGACATGTACAACACTGTGACAATGCACTCAAACACATTACCAATGCACAGTGACTGACAACACCACAGAGTACACACATACTACCCACATAGAGGTTACCACTCCTGGATTTACATACTTAAGTCACACCCATGACAGATGTCCAACAACCATAGTAACACCTCACACCATCCACAACCTAAATGACTGCTGTGTGTCATCCATGCCACTGCAATAGAGAGCACATGGTGGAGTTACGGGTTCCTACCCACAGATAAGACATATCCTGCAATAAACCACACAGTGTTAAGAAGCAAGACTCCCCATGAGTACATGTCACACATACCCCTGCTGAATGTTAGTCAGATAGGTAATATGCCATATGAGTCACCCTGTGTAACTGTTTGACAGCAGCAGGTACCATCACATCACATGTGTCACAATGGTCAGGGTAGCAGAACAGTATGCTGCTGTAGTCCCAGGGGCAATAGCATATTGTATAGTATTGTATTGTAATGTATTGTATTGTGTTGTATTGTATTGGTATGTAGAGGTGCCTCCTTCGTGAAGTGGAACCACTGCTGCTGTGCGCCAGTGTACAGGTACATATCCTGTAGTCAGGCTAGTGTTACATAGCACTTCTATACGTGTGTTTAGCTCCTCTTGGAGTTCATGTATCATGCAATCGGGGATACCATCAGGTCCCATTCATGTTGTGTATTCTGCTTTCCTGAGGGCGGATCTCACCTGGACATCTGTGATGACAGGGAGGTTACAGTCAGCTGGGATAACTATGTCTTATTTTGGGGGAGAGGGAGGGGGGAAACCTGCACTGAACCTGTCTGCCACAATGTTGCCAATATCTGTGGGTTCAGTGAATTATTTGTTGTTGTGTACTAACTATGAACATAGTGGAGGGTTTCTGGCCAGGTTGCTAACATAACTGAAGAAGGCCTTGTGGTTATCTTTAGTGTCCCTGGTGATTTCCCTCTCAAAGTTGCCCATGGATGTTTGTATGAGAGAAAATAGCTCCTTACTAGTGCTGATCAAACATGCCTTCCCTTTATGGAATTATGCTCTGTCTTGCAGTAGCTTCCATCTTTTGTAATACAATCTGTCTATGGCTAGGGTTCACCAGACAGGATACTGTCCCTTTGTGGAGAGTGTCTTGGTCTTATATGGGAGGTACAGGTACAGGGTAACATGTTGCTGATGCACAGGGTGACTACATAGACATGTAGTAATAGTATCATGTTGTTAACAGTACTGTGTGCTGATATAATTGTGGGTATATCACAGCATGCCTGATGCAGTAAGGGTATGATTGTCATGTACTGTTGTCTACACCCATGGTAAGTACCATAGTGTATCATCTGCACATGTTGGCATACTGGTGGTAAGGATGTCAACAGAAGGCTACATACATAGGTAGCACAGGGGATAAGGTAATGAAAGTAGTAATACGCAATGATGGACATGTAAACTGCAAGTAGCATGTTGCCCACACTGGACTCTGCAATGCGGATGTATGAGGATGTTGATATGTGTGCAGTACTACACGACTGGTACAGGACACACAGGAGCACCCTAGCACTGCAAGCTCACATCTCATACCATGCTAGACAGCCCCAACACACAAAACTAACTGTCACAGGAGGGAGAGTCCCCATACATGTCAGAGATACTGTGGTGGCAGGCCAGGTAGCATACATCCTACTAAGTATGGAACCACTGAGTGAAGGCTCAGTGTCTGTTATTTGACATGTGTATTACAGCAGGTATGAGCACATGGGTTTCCATCCAGTTATTGTACATCCTGACGGTACATGGTCTGTACACTTGTGTGCGCTAAGACTGGACCCTAGCCATCTGACCTGTGTATTTCCATGTACATGTGCATAGTGCCTGCATATTTGCAGTGTTACCTACTGGAAGTGGTACAGCTTGTTTGTTGTACAATGGACTACATGCAGCCCTGCTTACTGTAGCTTTGTTTCCATGAATGTTTGCTTACAGTTACCCTGGAATACTGATCCCACCTGCAATGCAGAGTTACAGAGCTTCTGTGGACTCCTACTGACATCTGCATAGGTTACGATATGTATGTCCATGTATCACTTGACAGAACATCACTGTTTGTCCTGTTCACATGTACGTTGCCTGTGACACATTGCATATGACTTACCTGGCATTTGTCCACGTGAGCAGTCATATATGCCGCTGCTAACTAATCACAGGCACTACACCCTCACATACTCACCTTCTGTTGAACCACCTGCTTCGCAAGGGATGGCTTGCACCTGTCACCCCTGGGCTTTCAAAGGCTCTTGCTACCCCCATAGTGCCTTGGTTAGGCAAGACTCAAAAGACAAACCCACCTCCATAAGTATCACAAGGGATAAGAAACTAAGTGTAATGCTACTCAGTGCCAGAAGTCTAAACATCAAGATGCATGCACTCGAAACTCTCTGTAGCATGGAGAACATCGATATCTGTGCAGTAACATATACATGGTTCAGGGCTACCGAGAGCACCCCAGCACTACCAGGTTATACCTCATACCATGCTTTTCAGCCCCAAAACTTGGACCAAACCACAAAAGGAGGTGGAGTATCGATATTCATCAAAGATACCCACACCTCCAGGTTGGTGGCAAAGCACCAAGTATTAGAGACTATTCATGTGCAACTAACAGTGGGTATAACTACCTTCCAGGTTATAGCCTGCTACAGACCACCCTCCCAAACCCAAGAATCGCACTCAGCCTTCCTGAGAACAGTGGAAAATATCAAGGTCTCTCCAAACACCATTATATTGTGCGACTTCAACTACCCAAACATAGACTGGGAGCATGACTCTAGCTCCAACACCCTAGCCCAAAGATTCCTAGAATTTATGAAATCAAATGCTATGGTACAACTTGCTACCACTCCCACAAGAGGGGAAAACATACTGGACCTGATCATCACCAACATGGGGACTCTATGCTCCAGACCAGAAGTGTATCCCTCACTGGTAAGATCAGACCATAAACTAATCTCACTGGATATTCACATCCCGACCCCACCCCCTGGCCAGAAAACCACAGTGAACAACTTCTCTAAAGCAAATTCACACTCCTCAAAACCGAGGTGGAAACCTTCAAAGCCCCCGGGCCTGTGGAAAATACTGCCCAGACCGCAGATTCCTCTATAAACGCATTCTATGGACACATTCAGGAATGCATGGATCATGCAATCCCAAATAAAACCAAGACCCAATCCTCCAAAGGCAGACGTCCTGTCTGGTGGACCCCAGCCATAAGCAAACTATACAATAGAAGGAGGAAGCTACTAAATGATACAGCAAAATCCAAAAAAGGGAAGGCATCACTGATCACTATTAGCAGAAAACTACGGGCACTCATAAGATTGTCTAAGGCCAGCTTCGAGAGAAAATTGCACAGGACACTAATGATAATCACAAGGCTTTCTTTAGTTATGTTAGCAACCTCAGATGCTCAGGTAAGAGCCGCCCTCTCCAAAGCAAAAAACACAGCATCAATGGGACCAGACTGTGTCCCAGGCTTTGTCCTACATGAACTCCAAGAAGAGCTACACCCAAACATTACACTACTGTTCAATCCCAGCCTTACTACAGGATATGTGGCCAAAGAGTGGCGTACAGCAACAGTGGTCCCTCTCCATAAAGGTGGTGCTTCTATGGATCCTGGACACTATCGCCCCATAAGCCTGACTAGCTTGGTCTGCAAAGCTATGGAAAGGATCATCATGGACCTCATAAATAAAGATATTGGGGACCTACAGACACTGGATCATACCCAGTTTGGCTTTGTTAAGGGCAGATCCTGCCTCTTAAACCTGATCGATTTCTTTGAAACAGTCACCAAGGCCATTGACGAGGGGAAGGTGGTCCACACAGCCTACCTGGACCTCGCAAAAGCCTTCAATACAATACCTCACTCGGGCATTGTAGAGAAGCTCACCAGCTTAAATATAAACCCCTATGTCACTAGATGGATTGCACACTGGCTCAAGGACAGAACCCACATGGTTAGAATTGCTGGAGCCATGTCAAACTCCAAACCAGTTACAAGTGGTGTCCCACAAGGCTCAGTCCTGGAACCTCTCTTGTTCGGTATATATTTCTCGGAGGTACAGGCCAACACGGAAGGACTGTGGCTGACCAAATTCACAGATGACTGCAAACTGGGCACCATAATCGACTCTCCAGCCAACACAACCATCCTCCAAAAGGGCCTCATAGAAACAGACATCTTGTGCCAGAGCCATGGCCTCAAACTGAATGCCAAAAGGTGTATAGTCATCTCCTTTGGCAAAAACAAAGTGCCCACAAAGTACCACATAGGTGGTAATCCATTAAGTACAGAAGAAGTAATTAGGGACCTGGGGACCCAAGTTAAGAGCAATCTCTCATTTGACAACCACGTGGCCAAAGTGGTTAGAAAAACATTTTATATAGCCCACCTCATCATGAAGGGATTCACATCTAGAGCAGGGGAGGACATCGTGCCTCTTTACTCATCCCTCATCAGGCCCATAATTGAGTACAATGCCCCTGTTGGGATGTACCTTACCAGACACCTGCAGCAACTGGAAAGACCCCAAAAGTACCTCACCAAGAGGATCAAAGGGCTCAAACAAATGCCATATGCTGACCGTTTAAAGAAACTCCAGCTCTACTCAGTGGCATACCGCCAGTTCAGAGACGATCTGTGCCTGACGTATAAAGCCATGTTCAACCCGGAATTAATGGGCATGCTGCACCTCAGAATATCCAAATCCCATCGAGCTACGTGCTCGAGAGACTTGAACCTCAGCACTGGAATAAATAGGACATGCTGGAGGGACAGATTCATAACCCAGAGGCTCCCTTCACTCTGGAATAAAATCCCAGTCCAGGTTAGGAATGGTCCCTCATTGACTCTGTTCAAGAGAAATCTTGATGAGTGGATGGGACATTATAGGTTTACCCTGGGTATCACTTCTGTGTCACTGTTAGACAGAGGCACAGTATACTAACCTCGAAAAAGGGCATAGCAAGATAACTTTACAATGGGTGGTGAAAGCCAAACACATTCTGGCTAGGTTTATAAATGCCCTAGGGCAGATAGCCTAGTATGAACCTATGAACCTATGTATCTTGTTCCCCATTGGCCCTATGTGCTGTTAATCACCATGGCAATCACAATACTATGGTAGCATGTGCAAAGGTCCGTTGTCAGTCACCTGTATGGTACAGTTGTGGAATATGTGGGTTATGTGGCAATGTCACAGCTGCCACATGTACACAGTCAACCCTCTCCCCTACACATGGACGTACAACACATGTATGTGATGCAACCACATAGCCAAACTGGGGACTAAGCACTCTGAACCCAGTACTGGCATAACCTGTCAGGTGGCATGAAATACTACAGTGACTACAATACCAGTCTGATGTAGACCTACACTGACAGCAATACAAACACGTGAACACACTGGGCCATTCGTGGAGCCTAAGAATAGCATCCTGCCTGAGCGGCAGACACCTCTGCAGCTGGCACACAGGCATACATTATGCTGGAACACAGCACGCATAACACATAGCACACAAATCCTGTGTGCCAAACAGTCACAGCCTGTACGGCCAGACAACACACCTGCTACAGTTGTGTTAGGTACCTTTATTGTCCAGCACTATGGTCCACCACATAACACAAGCATACAGGTCAGTCAGAGGCATGGACACATATGACTCAGTCATTGTCCATGCCAATATGGCTGACCTGTGATGTACCTCCCTGGACTACATGATAGGGAACATGGAAGGGCTCTCTGAGCATGTGGCACAGGCTGTTATGACCCTGACCTTGGTTGGCATCATACCCTCACCAGGAATGGTGACGTATTACTGAATGCTGATGAATTACTGTAGCTACAACACCATAGCTGAAAGGTTCCTAGCATGTAGTCACTGCATTGCTATGGAACAACTTGTTACCACTCCCACAACAGGTGAAAACATGCAGCACCTGTTCATCAACAACATGTAGACTATATGCCCCAGACCAGATGTCTATCCCTCGCTGCTAGGATGATGCCATATACATCTCACACTGTATATATGGGTCTACTTCTTTTGACCTAACTTTCATTTGCCTGACCCCATTTGACTGAAATTTAATTTGCCTGACACTTCATTTGCCTGACACTTCATTTGACTGACAAGTATTATTAGCAAGAAAATGGAATATGCCCCCTTCCTCACTGCAGTGCGACCCTGGAGTTAGAATATATAGTTAGGGGGTGCACAGGCCCCTACAGGGGTGGGGCAAGCCTTCATTTCATATATTGTTAACTTTTGATGTAATATTGCTTAGTAACAGAAAAGTAAGTGGGGGGCTTTGCACCCCACACCCCCCATTGTGGGAGGCTGTGCCCCCCACACCCCCCAACTATATATTCTAACTCCAGGGTCGCACTGCAGTGGGGATGGGGGCATATTCCATTTTTTTGCTAATAATACTTGTCAGGCAAATGAAGTGTCAGGCAAATGAAATTTCAGTCATTTGGTCTCAGGCAAATGAGTGTCAGGCAAATGAAAGTTAGGTCAAAAGAAGTAGACCCATATATACACATACTACATGCAGCACCCGCACAGAAGACCACAGTCATAATGTTATCCAGTGCAAATACCATGTATTCACATGTGGCAGGCGTCAGACATGGTAACTATTGAAGGTCACAGGTACATATGTGTATTTGGCACACACATACATCATCTGTGTCCATTGCCATTACTGGTTTAATCGATGTCATGCATTATTGTGAACAACCCACACACATGGGCATTCTGTGACAAAACACACGTGGCATGTGGAATTCAAAGTCATAACTAACTGTGCTATGACAGTAGAGAGAGGCAGTGCGTGCTATTTGCATTACTGGGAGATTTGCCCTCTTCCGCTGTACTTGTAGGGCGCTGACATCATCTCTGTGTAGAGATTGGAATATGCAGCAGCTGGTGTGTTGTACTGGTTGGCAAAAGGGTCAGTTCTCTCACACATGTAATTGCACACACCCTACTTCCACCCCCTCACAAGATTCAAACCCCTACCTAACTATGTTATGACACTCAAAACGGACGCATTAGCGGAGCGTGCTATTCGCATTACTGGGAGGCTTTCCTTCTCCTGCTATACTTATAGGGTGCTGACATCATCAGTGTTTAGAAAGGGGAATGTGCATCCTGTAGTGTGTTCTCCTAGTTGCCAAAAGGGACATTTCTTTCATACAGACTTGCACACACACTAACCCCTCTCCACACACACTGAGCATTTGCAGGATTCAAACCCCTACCTAACTATATTATGACACTTGAGAGAGACACGCACTCTGAGCATTTGCAGGATTCAAACCCCTACCTAACTATATTATGACACTAGAGGGAGACGCATTAGCAGAGCGCACTATCAGAATTACTGGGCATCTACTCTGCACCCACAGTATTTATAGGGTGCTGACATCATTATTTCTACAGAGGTATGTATATCTAGTACTACCTGTCAGGTGGGGGATAGCATATATATGCATTTGCAGCCACCTACTTCAGGGTCAGATATGCACATCGCACTGGCAGGTTATGTTCTATACCGTGCTTCTTGACCACAGGACCTGTAGCACACAACACAACCAGTCCAGACCACCCCTCCCACATCCAGAACACACACTTTGCTTCCCTGGGAACAGTGCTAAGATATGCAGATGTTCACATACACCATTCCAGTTGTTAACGTCGGGTACAGGCATATTGTGTGTGGGAACTATTCAGGCCTCTACAAAATTACCCTACAGCCACTACAATTTGTGAGCCCATGTGCTATGGCAGAACCACTCACCACAGCCACAAGGGGGAATACATATTGCACCTGACCATCTGCAACATGGGTACTCACTGTTCCACACCAGAGGTAGACCACCATTGTTGATATCTGACCATACCCACCTTTCCCTGGACATCCATATCCCATCCCCACCCCCAGGCAAGGTTGCAACTGCAAACAAAGTGTATTTATCAAAAGCAGACTTTACACTTGTGAAGACTGGGGTGGAAGACTTCAAAGGACCCATGCTGGGGGAGTATACAGGCCACTCTGCATAATCCTTGACAATTGCATTCTATGAGCATGTGGAAGGTTTGCATTGATCATGTTATACCAAATATACCCATGACTGCTCCACAACAGGACACCTGTCAGGTGTACACCAGCCATATATGAGCTGTCCAAGAGTGAGCTAATACATTGCAGAGCAGTAGCCCACAGAGGGAGGACATCTCTGAACAGTACTGGCACGACACTTCAATCCCTCATAATCATCACGACACAGTGTTGACAGTGAAATTGTCCAGACAATGCAGATAAGGCTCCCCTCAGTCTGTTATTGTGACCCACTTACTGTTAGAGGTCCTCAGCAACCCTCTTCCAGCACACACCAACAACATGGATGTGGCTTAGCAAATTCAAACCCTGGGATCTCCACTGTGTCCCTGCTTGACAGAGGCACAGCACACTAGCCTCACACTTTGCCTTATGTGACCTACTTTACAGTGGCACAGTAGCCTACTGTACTGGGGAGGCAGACGCCAAGCACACTCTGGCTAAGCTGTCAATCCCTAGGGCAAACAGCCTACTGTTGACCTCTGCACCCATATGTTTAATTGTCAGATGCACATTATGTGTTGCTGATAGACTGTTCGCAGGTCTTTATTGCCATAGCATTCCCTGTTTGTATGAACAACTTGTGTATCTGTGGAAGATGTTTGAATATGGGAGGGATCCACTATATCACGTATGTCTCTGTAGTCATTTAACTGTGTGCACTGGGCAGATTGCTGTAATGTGGTTGGTTCCTGGAATAACACGTACAAATACAAGATATGTGTGGCCAACTGCTAAACTGAGGGCATGCTGTGGGTAACAACAGCCTTTGCCAGTATCCATACAGCCTGCACTGATAGGTGCACGCCAGTCCTAGCAGGTGGAGCATCATGTCATGCTCAGCATGTCATCCCAGGCTGGCACACATTGGATCCCCTTTGACTAACTGCAATACTTCAGCCAATTATTGCAATTGATCATCCCATCGTCATATTGTGGCATCATGCTTGGTGAGGGTAGAATGTTAGTCAGGGTCCTCAAGTGTGCATATACTACATGGTGTTACATTGCTTAACACATGGCAGTCATGCCTCAGGTGGTGCTGCAGGGCTGCCTCTGTCGGATGCACATATTACACTCCCTGTACATGTTTGAGAGCAGGTTATGTCATTTTAGGCATCCATGTTATTATATGAGTGAGTCAGAGAGGGGTATCATTCCCAGGGTTCCTACTGAGCCAGTGTATGTGCTATGTGTTGCCTCTTTGCCAAGACCAGGGAATACTGAGCACGCCTCCTGCTGCCTACTGGGGCAGGCTCAGGTTGTTCCTCCTCTGAGTCACGCTCTGCCTGTGATGGCCTTGGCAATGGTGGGGGGCTGTTTCGCCCGGCCCTATGCTGGTCCTGCTGCAGCTGTTTTCACAAGATCATATTATGTAGCATAGCACATACCATGACAATTTGGGTACATGTAGTTGGTAAGTATTGCAAGGCTCCACCAGATGTGTCCAGACACCGGAACTGCGGATTCTGAGCAGCCCAAACACATGCTCTATTACATTACGTGTTTGTGCGTGTGCCTCATTATGGCATTCCTGTTCAGGTGTATGTGCGTTTCTGATGGGTGTCATCAGCCACGGCTCCAGTGCATAACCTGCATCCCCCACTAGGTGTCCATGTGTGATGTTCCCACTGGCAAATGTCTGGTACAGCTGCATCAAATGCCAGATATGGGAATCATGGTAGCTCCCAGGGCAGCCAGCACACACATTCATTATTATGCCCTGGGCATCACACATGACCTGCCAGTTGATGGAGGGGAAGCCCTTGCGGTTAATGTAGGCCCTACCTCGCTCACCGGCTGGTGCTTGATGCGGCGTGCAGTCTATTGCACCCACTACCTCAGGGTATTCCACTATTTGCTGGAAGAGATGCATATTGCTGGCCAATACCTCACGGGCATTGGGGAAATGTACATGATCACTGACATGTGCTGACATGGTATCCAGGAACTGGTGCAGTACCCTGGAGGCTGATGCCTGTGATATCCCCATCATGTCACCAGTTGGTCTCTGGAAGGTACCTGTTGCTAGTATTCTTAGGCCAACAATTGCTTTCCACTGGGATGGGTTCCCCTCTGTTAGTTCTGTGTGTGAGGCGTGGCTTGCACAGCTCGACAATTTGCTGCAGGAGGTCTCTGTCCACTCTATAGCGCTCTACTATCTCCAGCTCATGTAACCCATGGTAGGTGACCCTGGGCCTGTACACTCCTCTCAGTCTCTTCACTGTGGGTTGTCTGGCACCATCTGCATTGTCACCACCCTCAGCAAGTCGCCTATGTCTCCTTATGACAGCTATGGCAGCCCCTAGCATTTCTGCTCTGAGTTCAGCTTTTTCAGTTTTCACTTCTAATAGCTTACTCCTGTCTTGCAGTGTCTCCTGAGAGAAACATCCTGCACTGCTGTTTGCAGAGTTTTAAGTGCTTGGCTGAGCTACTATTCTGCTGGTGTAATTGTCAGCTTCTAATTGTTTTCACCTGCCAGCTCCAGCAGTATTCCCTGCTAGCTTCCTACTAATTCTGTTGCTTCCTTTTTCCTTTCTGTTTCCTCAGGGGGGAGCAACGCGCATGCCAGCAGAAACACGCTCACAGTGGCTTACACATGCGCACACATGCTTACACAGTTTAGAATCATCTTATTCGGGTTAAAATGCGCGCACACCAGCGCAAACAGTCTTAGAAGTCTGCCAACACGCTCCCACATGCTCAGTCTGCCTTACACGTGCGCACACATGCTTACACAGTTCAGAATCTGCTTATTCGTGTTAAAACGCTCGCACACCAGTGCAAACAGTCTTACAAATCTGCCAACAGGCTATCACATGCTCAGTCTGCCTTACACGCGCGCACACTGCCCTACTCGCGCTTCATGGCATGCACACGTGCGCATGCACGCCCAGCAAGAAACTTTAGTGTAAGCAACAGTGTACACCTTCCATTTCTTGACTTTCCCATGCTTATCTTGTGGCACTCCTCTTTCCATGATATTTGTCTGATATCTGTCATGTAACACTGATCTCCAGTGAACTGCATTTCTTTCTGCCATTCCCCCCTGTGATGTCACCTATCTCCTACTCTATTCCTCCCCCTTATGTATCTCTTACACTACTCAGAATGTGCTCATTTGCTATGTGGCTGTGGGATTCAGTATCCTAACAATTATTTACATCAGATTGCCTACTAATACTTAGTTACATGTCTTACACTCCACTTCCCCTCTTAGCAACCACTAAACTGTGGCCATGTTGTTTTTGTTCTGCTGGTCCCTGCATTGTAAATCCATGTATTACATAAAACACACATTTGTGGGTTTATAACCTTCATTTTTATGTTTTATATAGCGCAGCCTGCTTATGCTGGCTGCGCTTGCATTTAAACTTCGCTAAAAAAATATTTTTCATATTTGCATCAGGTACTTGCCAATGGCCACATATTTGGCCATTGGCATGCTGCCTGACACATATGCACCCTTTATTTGGAGCTGACATGGCTCCATTGTGATTTTTGCAGAAACGTACTCAGTTGTCAACTGAGTACATTTCTGCAGCTAAAACGGCTCTTACACGGGCTGCTTTGGGCTTCGTGGATCACTAATCTACCTCATTTGCATGCCTTTCGGCTGCAAGTGAGGTGATTAGCATATCCATGCCCACTCCGTGTAAGAGACATTTTAGCTGGTCTCTTACACGGACTTTAGGGCTGTTCCTGGATCGCGAAGGCTGCATGGAGTCTTACACTACTCAGACTCCGTGCAAGCCTTCGTGAATCCTGCCCAGAACCACTAAAAAATTGGCGTTTTAGGCAGAATTAGTTAAAGACAGCAAGAAAATGCAGAAAAAATGATACTTAATCACTCCAAATTCTCTCTTTTGTCTCTCTGCTGCTGTTGAACTCTGCAGAACACCTGGCAGGCACTCGCTGAGCTGAATACAAGCGGAAAAAAATGTGCAAATGCGTTTTTTATAGCAGGGAAATGAAAGAGATAGAAATTAGCCCAAATGGCCAATAAACTACTAACTTCTGGGCTACAGCAAACAAGGCACACAAATTTCAGAAAGAAACAGTTCAAATAAGCAGGCACAATAAGCCTTTAACCCGAAATTCCCAGCTCAGAAGGGCAGGATCTAGCCTCTTCTCCCACAAGAGTGCAGACCACAAACCTTCTTAATGTAAAATAACTGGCCTTAAGCCCAAGTGCTTAAACCCGAACTAATGCACTTTTAGAATAACAGACACTGAGCCTTCAATCAGCGATTCCCAACTTAGAAGGATGTAAGCTACCTGTCCTGTCTATATCATGCTATTTTTAGTTATGTCAATCTGACTTACCAAAGGAGAGACTGGAACTTTGTGTACTCTGCTTTCTGATGGTTTGTCATTATTTGAAGAGGATTACTTATCTTGCAAGTGAGGCTGCTGTACCAGTAGAGATGAAAGTTACTGCTTATTATGATATGACAGAAGTTTAATTTCCTTAACATTCTGGGAATCCGTATTCCACTTTATCTGGAGGATATGCCCCATTTCAACGACAAACTATTGTAATTAATGTGCTGCTACTCTGTAGTAGTCCCATAATCCTCATCCTCATATAGCTCACTTGCGATGTATGAATAAGTCACGTTAGGTCCTAAAATCACATTCTGCATCCTGCTGCTTCAGCTATACACAGTTCCATCAGCATCACTTCCAGCCACACACATCTGCATTCAGCTCAAATCTTCTGGTTTATCTTATCATCTTCCCTTATGACTTGCCTCAGTCTTCCAAGTGAGTGTATGCTTCAGTCATTAATACAATTCAAGTACTTGTGTGCAGTTTAA